>NW_004955511.1:3415272-3472826 GCF_000276665.1 Chinchilla lanigera | reverse complement strand
TGTTTTTGTTTTTCTCCGGTACCGGGAACTGAACTCACGACCTTGCGCTTGCCAGGCAGGCGCTTTTGCCGCTGAGCTAAATCCCCAGCCCCCCTCTAAAGTACTTGTCCTTAGCCTTTCAAGGAGGTTCTGTTATTGTTCCCTTTATAAAGATGAGGAAACAGAGCTCAGAGACTTTCACTGATGCCAGAGGTCTAGAAATAATTAGATGTCAGGTTTGACACTAGCAGGATCTTAACTCTGGAATTTGAGTTCTCTGCACTGCCTTTACTGGGATGACCCTTGTTCAAATACTTCTGATCTAAATAGATTGGTGACAATTTTTAGCCAAACGTGGCTTCCAATCATAGCTGCAGACTTGCTCTCTATCATCCTTCATCAAATCCATGAAAAGGGATGTCCAGACCAATGCATGGGACAAGAGCCGAGTGCCAGAGCAATAGAGCAGAAACGCATTTGACCTTTTCCTCTCCCAGGGTCCCTTTCGCGCGAGGCTGCAGTCACTTTTCGTCCATCACCAGTGGGCGCCATGTTGTTCCTCCCCAGGCCCCCGGGGCAGTAGAGTGGTAGAGAACGCTTGTAGGCTTTGATCAGAGACCAACCTGGAAACCATTTCCTGCAGACCATAGCCACCTGGGGTGGAAGCCGGGTCTGAACCTCCGTGCTGTGGAAGAGCAGGGGTGGAATGCGGTGTGCAGGGCACCCTCGAGAGCTGCGCCCCCTCTGGGCCTTGGCCATCCACCAGCTCTCCACTCAGGCTCGGTGTCGCCCCTACCCCAGGTGATCCATGCTCTGGGGCAGTCGTGGCATCCAGAGCACTTCGTCTGTACTCACTGCAAGAAAGAGATCGGCACCAGTGCCTTCTTCGAGCGGAGCGGCATGGCCTACTGCCCCAAGGACTACCACCACCTCTTCTCGCCACGCTGTGCCTACTGCGCAGCTCCCATCCTGGACGTAAGTGACTCTGCGCGTGTGGCATCCGGTCACCCACGCGAAGCCAGGACACGTCCAACGTGGCCTTCCGGCATCTTCTAACGTCTCTCTGTTGTGCCTGTTCCAGCGAGTGCTGACGGCAATGAACCAGACCTGGCACCCTGAGCACTTTTTCTGCGCGCACTGTGGAGAGGTGTTTGGCTCAGAAGGTAGGACAGGGTCAGGGTCGGGGCTGCGTCCCTAACCATCCTGGTAATGTTGCTTCACCATCTGCCGGCTCCCATAATCAACACATTTCTGCTAATATTTTATTCTTACCCCATCCTTTATACATGACCTGCTTTTCACTCTTTGCAAGCTTTTTTTTTTGAATTGTCTCAGTTTTACTCTGACTTCTTTTTATGCTTGCTTTGAATAAATCTAACTCATGTATGGAGTGAAAAGACTTCTTTTGTGTCTTCCTGCCCTTTTAGAATGAAAAGGGAGGGGTGTACTTCTCTTTCCTAAATAAAAGCTTGGTGCGGCCCCAGGTCTTCTGATTGCTCTTAATAAAGAATTCTAAATGTAAACTTAATTTAAGATTAAAAGCACAAAAACTAAGTCCTAAGGTAATTCAGTGTCGCAGTATCCTTTTTAACAGTAAATAAATTACAGAAAGTGGAAAACCACTCCTTCTCACTGGCAGGACTTCAAAGCTCTAGGAAGCAGCAAGGTGGTGTGACCTCTCACCTTCCCAAGGCCTTCAGCACCCACCATCCGACCCCTACTGCACCCTGTTTCCAAGGCTGACACATGGGGAGGCAGAGGAAAGGCGGGCAGGGCAGCTCTGACTTCTCTAGCAGTGCTGTGAGCTTGGCTTGGAGCTCTCCAGACCCGATCATGTTCAGCTCTGCCTTGCGTAGGTCAAGTCCCGGTCCAGTGGCGCACTCCTAACTACCCTGTGCATCACAGCTGGTTGTTCTTCCTGTGTCACGTGGCTTTGAGGGTCAGTTGCTCAGATCTTTATTCGCAGGGGCTCCATCATTCCTTCCGGGCGATCCCTTAGATATGATCAAAATGGTTCTGGATCGGCCTTCACTCTCGTTTTCCATGAGGAAACTCGCACTTTCCTCTTGCGGCCAGTGGTGCCCTGCTGATCTGCTCTTTGTTCCTCTTTTCACAGTCCAGGCTTCCAACTACAGATGTTTCCAGGGATGAGTCAGAGATCATCAGCGGTACGGTCGGCAGGGCATGCAGATATCATAATCTGAGTGAGCTAGTGGAGGACCCCTGCCCCTTTTTAGTACAGGAGTCTGAACCCAAAGCCTTCACACTGAGTTACATCCCCTCTTTTTCTGTAAAGAATTTTGAGACAGGGTCTTGATAAGTTGCCAAGTTGCCCAGGCTGGGCTCTTCTGGTCTTCCTGCCTTAGCCTCCCAGAGTACTGGGATCATAGGGCCAGGCCTGCACCCTTGTGCCTGGCTGGAAGCTCCTCTCTTGATGTGAAGTTGTCAGGGGCCATATCTCACCCCTCCTGGTGCTAGTACAATATACATAGCAGGTTTTTTGTTTTTTTTTTTTTAAATCAGTCTTGGTTGTCCCTTTTCTTTACCTGTTTTATATCCTCAGGGTTTGATGTCTGTAGATAGTGCTTGGCTACCTGTTCTAAGGATGCCTTGAAGTCCAACTTGGAATTTGATTTTTATTACACCTTGGCATCTTACTTATTTTTGCACTGGTCTTTGCCGGATGCTAGTGGGCCCTGGTTGTTTGTCCCTAACTGATAATTGCACATTTGAAACCCTGATCAGAAGCCTTTGTGGGTACGGATGAACTTGCTCATTGGCAGACCCAGCCATGTAGTGTTCCGCTAGGACACTCTCTGTCCTTTGTTGGAGGACCTCTGGATATTACAGTCCTCGGTCTTTTATCCAGAGTCAGTTTACGAAAGAGACGCTCTCTGCAGCATTCTGAGGTTAATAAGAGGAAAAGGTGGAGGGAATGAGGGTCTCACCATTGAGCTTGTCAGTGTTTCATTAACTCCCATCTTCAGTTAGACAGCCGACTTCTCTCTGGTTGGTACCGACATCGCTGAGCACTGAGAGTCTTGGGCTTAATATTTCCTGGAATAACCTCTGCACTTTTGGGTAGCATGAGACGTCTGGTCCTCCAGTGGCTCCTCAAACTTTAAAGCAATCTTGTTTCTAGCCTTGAAAGGCCCCTGAGCCCCTCTGATGTTAGTTCAGGATGGCTGATTTTTATTGACATTTCCCATCTGTGAAGATATAAGTTCCAGTTTATTTACTATATATATGTGTTTGTGTGTGTGTGTGTGTGTGTGTGTGTGCGCGCGCGCGCACGTGTGTATTTAGTTCCCACTTTTTTTTTTCTTTTTTTGATTTGTCTTTTTGAGACAGGGTCTCGCTATGCAGTTCAGGCTGGCCTTGAGTTCACTTTGTAGCCCAGGCTGGTCTTGGACTCGCAACGACCCTCCTGCCTCAGCTTCCTGAGTGCTGGGATTACAGGCATGTGCCACCACACCCGTCTAGTTCCCACTCTTTCAGCCTAGTTACTGTTTTAAAAACTTTATTGATATTTGCATAGTGGCATCTCATTTCCTTGTTTCTGTTTCCTTATAGCTCTTTACAGTTTTAATAAATCCCTAAATGTGCTGTTAGTGGTGGTGCAGGAGGGAGTGAAAATAATCCTGTGTGTTCGGGTTTTTTTGCCAACGTGGAGACTTGTATATTGGACACTATTCTTCATTTAATCCCTGCCACCCTCTAGAGAGAAAAGTGTTTTTCCATATTTTAGCAAGTTTTGGATGAAAATTCTGAACCTCAGGGAGCTAAAATTATTTTCTTAAAGTCATGCAACAAGAAGACTAAGGAGATGGGATTTAAGCTTTGTTCTCATTTCTGCAAATTCCAGGTTTTTTCTGTAGCATCCCAACTGCCCCTTGACTGAGAGTCAGTTCCTCTTCTGCTGCTGGAGCTCTTTACTTTCCTTGTAACCACACGTGCTTTATTTGACCGAGGAGACCCGGAGGTGGTAGCACTGACATAACCCACGGGCAGAGTGCTTTTTCATAATTTGCTTGTTCACCGAATCTTGTGCAGTGTGTTTCACAGTTGTTAGGCATTTCATTTCTAGATCGGACTTCATTTAAGCCGTGTCTTTCATTGAGATGATCTAAACCATACTGAAGTATGTCACAGTGAATTTACTGGTGGGCATAGAAGTCTGAGAGTTGGGTGGAAGAGTTGGCAAGTCAGTACTGGCCATGGGTGATTATGATGTGGAAGATGCCTAGAAGCAGAACAACAAGCCACAGACATTTTTTAAGTAGAGATGAACTAGATGTAAAAGAAAAATACTCAATCCATAAAATGTCCAGAAGCGTAATAAAGGTAGCTAGTTTCATTGTCCTTGATTAAATGGCCCTTTAATCAGAGAAGGCCGAGTAACTACAGAGAAGGCCGAGTAATGGCTCATTTATGGCTTCATGTAAACATGAAACTATGCTGAAAACATGCTTATAATGGCAGCGCCTGGCAGAAAGGGCCATTTGTTAACCAAAAGCTCCACTTGGCTAGCATCTCCATGTTCAACCCTGGCTGTCTCCCAGCGGCTCTCCTACCGTAGGACCCGCCCGCTAAGTAGGTGGCTTCCTGCCTTTCGCCCCAAGTCGTATAGTGGCACACAGAGTTTCAGTAATGACAGTTTAACCGTGGGGTCTCCTGGGAAATTAGGATCATCTGCGTGTTTTCTTCAGTTCACAGAAGTTTCTCTGCAAGCCTCAAGTTTGTAAGCACACTGGACCTTAATATCCTCCACCAGGGACGAGGTCCTCAGTGCCTACCTGTCTTTCTTTCTAACTGTTCATTATCCAGGCCGTGCAGGCGCGCCCTGATTTCCCCTGTGGCCCAGGGGCTCAGCAGAGTACAAACATCCTCCTGCACTCTGCCTGATACTTTTAATTACCAGTGTTTCTCATTCACCCTCCAGAGGGAATCAGCCCCAGAGTGAGCCCCTGGGGAAGCAAGAGGTGAAACTTCCCCAATAACTTATTGTATTACTAAGTGCAGGGGTGTCACAGCAAGTTGGCTGATGGCGCTTGATTCCTCTCCCCTCCTGAGCTGCACCCAGCTTGAAACAGAGGCTGCTCCTTCCCTGCTCGCTCACCTTGGAGACCAGCTGCCCGGTAGAAGCCTAGCTGACGGTCATCCCCAGGTTACTCGGTGCGTCCCAGGCTTTCCGAGTAGTGCCTACCTATAGGCGAGGTCAGTTCCTTGCTGTTTGCTTTATGCAGCAGCAGCCTTATAGGGGACCTGGGCACGGTGCAGACTCTTGGGCTCCACCGCAGGCAGGGTGAGCAGAGGACCCCGCAGTTGGCATTTTGACACGTTCTCAAGCGGGTGACGCACACAGAAGTTTAAGAGTCATGTATCACACAAGAGCAAGAAAGATAGTTATGTTTGTTCTCCTTAAATAACGGAACTTCCTGCGTTCGGTGTTCCTGGTGCAGAGTCTAAAAATCCTTTGAAAAAGTAAAAAGGAAAGTACAATGTGCTCGCGTGTGTCTCAGGGGTTTAGAGGCAGAACACCAGACAGCATATAAAGTTACTATTAAGATCCTTGGATCTGTAGGCCTCAGAATTCTGCCAAATGATCTGCTTTTCAAAGAAAGCCTAGTAGAACAAAGCAAGGCATGTCAAAGAGTGACAGAGACAGGGGAAAAAAACAGCAGCTACATGATTTGGGTCCCAACCTCTGGTTGCTCCTGTTGTAATTTTGTGATCTGGCCGCTGCTGTCAGGGTAGATTTCTAGAGAAACTTCTCTTGCGGAGACTGTTTTACAGTCCACTGTGCATGCTGTTTCAGGCGGGCGTGTGAAGTGGGCTAGTTTATCTAGGACTCGGCTGGTGGACTCGGTTCTGCAGAGTGGTTAAGCTCAGGATGCATTTATGTGATGGGTGTGAGCTGAATTTAGGTCTCCTCTGTGACTAGCTAGTTATGAGTAACTTTTCTGAGCTTCCCCTTTTCCCTTTGTAAAATAGGGTGAAAATCTACTGCAAAGGGTTGCTGTGAGTAATGAAATTAATTAATTAATTAATTTTGGTATTGGGAATTGAACTCAGGACCTTGTGCTTGCCAAGCAGGCACTGTGTCGCTGAGCTATATCCCCAGCCCCAATAATTTAACTTTAACCTAGTACTGTGAATAGAGCCCTGAGAGGAAACACCCCAAAGCCAGAGCTGTAGAGCTGGTATTACTGATAATTTCACTTGCCTTTTAGGCCACCTGTCCTAGTACACACTGAGGAACATCCTTTACCTATGTAGACATTTGTAGTCAGGGGCGAAGGGAGGCTCCAACGATAGCATACTTCTGGAGCCAGTGGTCACACCTTCCTTCACTACTGTAATATCGTTCACGTCTACCCATCTGACATTTATAATGAAACTATTGTGGGTACCAGGGCTACAGTGACGGCAACAGTTCCTGCTCTCATGGTCAGTTCAGTGTGTTCCGGTGAGAAGGAGGGAACTAGCCGCTTAATTCCTAACCCTCTGTGTATATGAAGGAAGAATGGCTAGGTCCTACCGGAGGTGCTTGAAGATGAATTAGTTTATTCTACTTTCCTTTTTAAATGTAAAGCTAGCACAAGGAGATTATGGAAAATTTCATGTATAACTTATTATCTTGTTGAAGCTATATAACAGTTTTTCTTATGAATATTTTTCTACATTTACTCATATTGAAATGCATGCCTAAGTTATAGAATGCCTCAAATTCTTTTTTAATTAAGCATTTCCCCATATTATTTTATATTTTTACCGGGACCGGGGATATGGCTCAGTGGCATAAGCGTTTGCCTGGCAAGCCTGAGGTCATGAGTTCGAGTCCTGGTACAAAAAAAAAAAAAAAGAAGTATGTTTTTACCATAACTTAAAAAATAGCCATCTTTCCATTAGGATTTTATGTAAACAAATTATAAAAGGTAAAATGGTACGTGCCGGAAGATGTCCCCTGAAGCTTTATTTATGGTCCTAGATATTGGAGACAGCTAACTGTGTTCACTAGGCATATTTAGATTATTTCTGGTGTTTTAGTAGTGTTGCAATGAATGTCTGTAAAGGTATTTTCCTCCTTTAAATTATTTGTATGGATCGACCCCCAGGACCGAGATATATATTTAATTCTTGATGCACACTAACCAATGACCGTCTATGGAGTGAATGACAGTTAACTTTACTGCCATTAATATATGATTATGTGAATCATCCTGTGTATTTTCCAGCATTGGGTGTATTTAACAGTTCTTAGTATATTTACCTAAAATTCACAATTAAATGCCTAGCAAAACTTAGAACTTCAGTTTCCCCCGAGTTTCATGGCGTGTTTGTGCTGGCCAGCACATCACAATGAAGAGTGTTTCTTCCTGCACGTTGTCCATTTGTGAAATGTACTTGCTTTGAAAGGTTAGGAGAAGGAATTACTGCAGGTTTCTCACATGTGATGCAGCTCCGTTACCTGGGTGTGGGATCAGTAAGACCTTAGCCCAGAATGTGCTAGTGTGTGTCTGGTGGGAAATTTTTCATCTATTACAGAGAAAGTGCTTATCCCTTAACACATTACTGTTGAAACTTTTTTATTATGGAAAAATTTGACCACAAACATATTTCCTTATCTAGCTTCAGTAGGTTTCAGTGTTTTGCAAAGCAGATCGCTTCTGTTAAACCTCACCCACTCATACTTTTTTCTTGCTAGGATATGTAAAAACAAATCCTGGAAATCATGTCATCTCATCATCAGTACTACAGATACATCGTCTTTAATCAGTAAAGACTTAAAAATAAACTGCCTCTGTACTTAGCAAAATTAATAGTTTCTTATTATCCTTTAAAATCTACTTTCAAATTTCTCAAAATTAAAAAAATGTCAATTACTTGATTTGTTTGGCTCAGGATCCAAGCAAGGGCTGCTTGCCACTTGGCTCTTTTGTCTGTCAAATATTTAAAGTTCTGTAACAGCTCTGTTTCCCCTAGTCTTTTATACTCGTGATTTGTAATAAAATCATAACATATTCCATAAGTGCACCCAGGTTCTTGATTTGACCGGCTCTTTCCTCATGAGACTGTTTACTTACTTCCCCCTTTCTTTTCCTTCATTTTCTGAACTATTAACTTAGACCTAAAGACTTCATTGAATTTAAGTTCAGTTTTGGGAAGCTTGGGAGGGGTAAGAATAGGGTACAGGTGGTGAGCGCTCCGTGGGTATTGAATCATACCAAGAGATATGCAGCGGATTAGTTGATCACTTTTACTGATGCTAAGATTGACCACTGGCTCCCAGCAGTGTCAGCTCGATCCCTCCATTCTGTTCATTTTAAAATTTTAATTAATTAATGTATTTGCTTCCTTTGTGGGGAATAGAGCCCTATCCTTCCATTTAAAAATTCTCCAAAGGGCTGGGGATTTAGCTCAGCGGCAAAAGCGCCTGCCTGGCAAGCGCAAGGTCGTGAGTTCAGTTCCTGGTACCGGAGAAAAACCAAAATAAATAAATAAATAAATAAAAATTCTCCAAAGCATTGAAAAGAAAGGTTTGTGCTAATATCATTTGGAGAATTTTTTAAGCCCGTATCTTGTATGCTGATGAACTACTTTAGAGATAAAAATATTCAGTGTATTAACTATGGTTATTCTCCTATTATTTTGTTATGAAATTTTGTTTTACTCTTTTTCTGTAAAATAAAAAAAATTCTCCATAAATGATTTATTGCCTAGTTCCAGTGGTCTAAGTAGCAAAATGTTGAAAATTTAGTCATTCTTTCTATATTTATTAGTTGGACTTCTATAAAAGCCCCCTATCACCAACTATTTCATTATATTGAAACATATTTCATGCAGGAAAGGTGGGATATATGTTTGAGCCTTTCCTGTTATGAGACTTTATAACAATATTGAGTGGCCTTGTTAACAACACCCAAATAGAGACTGAGGTTTTTTTTTTGTCTTTTTGAGACAGAGTCCTGCTAGGCAGTTCAGACTGGCCTTGAGCTCGCTTTGTAGCCCAGGCTGGTCTTGAACTTGAAGTGATCCTGCTGCTTCAGCCTCCCAACTGCTGGGATTGCAGGCGTGTGTGCCACCGCGCCTGGTTGAGACTGAGTTTTTAGTTTAAAAAAAAATCATTATGAACCTATGAAGTTATATACACTTCTTTGATTTGATCAGTTACAGGTTTTGTTTTTTTTTTATAACATGTAGGTGGTTTTATTTAAGGCTAGAGGTAGCCCTTCACGTTGGTTACCATATCCTTTAGACATGGCCCTGGATTGCATGGTATCTTCAGCATTTCCTTGTACACCAGGACGTGTGAGGCTCACCCTGTAGACACTGCCCCATGCTTGGAGCCACCCATTTTTTTCCAGGAGAATGCTGCAATGTGTGTGCTTAGAGACTGCCGTCAGGGTACTGGGAGTGTCTGTTATTTCTGGGGTGTCATTTCTTCTGGGTTTTTTAATGGACAAAACTTAGAATCCATTTTTTTTAGGGAGAGAAAAAAATGAATTGTGTCTTCATAGTGATTATTATTTTAGTGAAAGATTAAAACTTTTTTCTTACTTATTTGACTTTTTACTTGTGTTTTTGCACTGGAAATCTTGCTTTCCAAAGGCAATGTAATCATACGCCTTATTATGCAATCTATGTATAATAATTTTAAAAAGACACTATAAACAGTGTGAGTAACAAGATTATTTTTATTGTATATATAAAAGGCATACCATATGATGCTTTTGGTTTTAGTTTCATGTGTGTGTGTGTGCGCGTGTGTGTGTGCCTGTGTGTGTGCATGTGTGTGTGCATGTGTGTGTGCATGTACTGAAGACTGAACCTACAGCATCTGCACTGAGCTACTCCTCCAGGTTTTTTTTTTTTTCTTTCAGTACTGAGGCTTGAGCCCAGTACTTGATACACGCTAGACAAGGACTCTACCACTGAGTTACATCCCAGCCTGCCCGCTTCTTTCCTTCCTTCCCTTTCCCTCCTCCCTCTTTTCCCTTATCCTTCCCTCCCTTCCTTCCTACATTGAGACAAGCTCTTTCTAAATTGTCTAGGTTAGCTTTAGCTTTGAATTTGGGATCCTTCTGCCTCAGCCTCCTGAGTCGCTTGGATTACAGACATATGCCAGCAGGCCCAGCTACAATAACATGATATGTTTGGATACGTGTAGTGAAATAAGTTACTGTAGTCAAGCACTTCACCACATCTATCCTCTAGTGTGGTAAAAGCATACAAATTTTACTCTGTTCGAAAGTTTCCAGTGTCCATGAAAAGTTAATGTTTCTTTGTAGCTTTGTTTTTAGAGTACATCCATTAGAACTGTGTGATCGAAATACTATGTGCTAAAGTTACAGAAACGAATCATTTTCTTCCGATGGTTCCATTGTTTATTTGATATACAGTTAATTTGTATCACCTGGGTTGAATTTTGGGGGAGCTCTGTTGCATTTTAATTTTTCACTTTTTAGTTTTACACTATAATAATAGAAATCATGCATATATTTAGATCCTCTTTGTATTAGCATCTTTTTGCAGGATACTATTAACAAGTATTCCCTTCAGCTTGTCCTTTGCCTTTGACTTTGTTTATGGCATTTTTCAACATGGTAAGTCAATGACATATTTTTAGAGAACTAAATGTATTAATCCTGAGCTAACTTTTGAAATTGGACGCATTTATAAAAGTTTCTTCTTTCCAGAACGATAATCCATTCCATTTTCAAGCATGTATGTGGTTTAAATTATTACATTTTAGACCTTGCATCCATTTAGAAATTATTATTTGTTAGTATTTCATTTCAAAATATTAGACATTTTTACCCGAGATGCCGTTTTAGATACTGGGGATACAATGGTCACAAGACCAACAATTCAGTAGGGGAAGAGAGACCAGAAAGATGGTTTCAGATAATGGAGAATGCTCTAACGACGGTGCTATAGAAACTGTGAAAAAGATCAGGAGACAAAGGGGACCGGAGAGATGCCTCTGTGATGAGTCGGTGCTGACTCTCAGGTCAGGAGGAAAGGCCAGCGTATCACCGTCCGGACAGAGCTGTCCAGGCCAAGGGGCAGTTGGTCTGAGGCACTGAGGAGGAGTCACCCTCAGGACTTGTCCAGGGCTCCCTGGGACCCATGCACAGCCCTGAGGCCCTTTACCTGCGCCATCCCACTGAATTTTCCCCAGCAGGCCTCTGATGTGGGATTGGTAGAGGTTAGACCCTGACCTCTTCTGTGCCATCGTGAGGGTTTACGGACTCATACTGCAACCCTGAATCCTTGCTTTTCTCTCTCCAGGCTTCCACGAGAAGGATAAGAAGCCGTACTGCCGGAAGGACTTCTTGGCCATGTTCTCACCCAAGTGCAATGGCTGCAACCACCCGGTGCTGGAAAACTACCTGTCAGCCATGGACGCGGTGTGGCACCCCGAGTGCTTTGTGTGCGGGGTCTGTACCTTCAGCTGTCTTTGGATTTCGAGTCAGAGGGGTCTCCTCTGTTGGGAGGAATTTGTGGAGAAGTGAGACTCAAAATCCGCTATGAGCATGTGCTTATCCAGTTTGTAAGTGGATGGGCTTATAGAGATCCCCTTGGCCAGCCTCATCGAGGTCTGGAGGAGTTCAAATTTGTAATCCCAGGGAAAAGTTAATGGAATTCCATTAAGTAATCCCAGCCTACCCTGTCTAGTGCAACCCACAGCATGAATAAAGGGACAAACACACATCTGCAGTGGCATGGAGCCAAGGGGGTCCTAAGTCCAGTCAGAACAAGGGCTGGCTGGAACAAAGGCTCCACCCAGGGCCGAACCTGGGTTTTATTAATTTGTGAGTAGGAGGCCGGGGATGTAGCTCAGTGGCACAAGCACCTGCCTGGCAAGCACAAGGTCCTGAGTTCGATTCCAGGTACCAAAAAAAAAAAAAAAATGGATAGGGGAGTGGTGAGTGCTGTGTGCGGGGCTAGGTAGGAGGCATAATAGCCCCTCTGCACTATGCAGAGAGATATGCAGAAGGAGTAACCTGCATAGCGCAGTTTGAGGAAGTGTCTTGTGTTTGGGGTCAGTGGTTCAGCTCTGATGTCTCCTCTTCATGCCCTGAGACATCCGGTTCTTTCTGGAGCCTCAGTCCCAGCCACAGTCACTCCTCCCTCGGCCTAGCTCACGCATACTCCCCGGGAACTGTAGGCGGGGCCTCACTGCCTGCCACACTGCTTTAAGGCCACACATCGGCACCTTGGCTAGAGCCCTTCGCAGTGCTTAAAAACACCCGAGGGGATAAAGAAATGTCCTAGCCAGCTCTGTACGTATCAGTACATGGAAGTAGGGCCAGCTTTAGCCAAAATGGAGACAAATACTCTTCCTTCAAGGAGAGCCGTCTCGGAAGTCTTCCACACAGGTTGGCCTCGGTTCGTCCAGGACTTGAGGGAAATGCCTACAACCGGCAGGTCCCTGGTGGGAGTTCCAAGGCCGACAGTTGGACTTGCTGACCTTTACCTCCTTGACTACACATTCCTTTCCTGTTTTCTCTCCACTCCCAGGACTGCTTCAGCAGTTTCTCCACGGGCTCCTTCTTTGAGCTGGATGGTCGTCCGTTCTGCGAGCTGCATTACCATCAGCGCCGGGGCACCCTCTGCCGTGGGTGCGGGCAGCCCATCACCGGCCGGTGCATCAGCGCCATGGGGCACAGGTTCCACCCCGAGCACTTCGTGTGTGCTTTCTGCCTGACGCAGCTGTCCAAGGGCATCTTCCGGGAGCAGAACGACAAGACCTACTGCCAGTCCTGCTTCAATAAGCTCTTTTCGCTCTAATCCCAAGTGATCCACAGCCTCTTAGCTTGCTTCTGAGGCTTCAACTAAGAGCGGAAAAAGTGCCTTAGTTCTTCTGACCTCCTGCTTAATAGGCTCACAGGGAAGGCAGAGGCGGTGAGCAAGCAAGGGACTGTGGGGATGATAGATGAGGGAGCACGCCATCTTATGTTTTAGGCTTCTCGCCTTCTTTCCTGAAGTGGGTACTTGGATGTAGGCCTAGATCTAGTTCTTCTGTAGATGCATTTTTTTTTTTTACATGCATAATTCATTCCACCACTGATTTTTTTCACTCCCATTTTCACTTGTACTGATGGCTGTGTTCAGATCTCCTTTGCTCTTGGCGTTGTTCTGCCTCAGGCTTCCCTAGTTTCCCAATTCCTCACCGCTGCTGTGACTTTCTCCCTGCTGCTGAGAGCTTGGTACCACTCCTAAGCCCTCTGTACCTCCCCTCAATGTATTTCTCTTTTCCAAGAGGAAGTAGATTTTAACAGGTATTTTTGATAAATAAAATGGCTTGCAGTTCTAATGATTCATTGTCATTGATTTGGTAGATGAACTTTCTGCTTCCCATTTTATATAGTAGGCATTATGTGCAATTTAATCTATATCCTAGCTCTTGTTTCCTTCCATATACTTTTTATAAAATTAAAAGAAATTAATATAAAAGCAGAGGCATTTATTCATTAATTTTATTTTATTTTGGGCCCATACCCATTTTATTCTATTTTGGAGAGTTTAAACAACTAAGTCATCATAAAAGACATCAGTGCTTTTAAACATGATTTTCATGGTTTGCTCATGAGGAAATCTGCATGAGGGACCTTAGGAATTCATTTCTAAAGTGAAAAATGAAGCATGTATTTCCGTCAACTCCACAATTGCCTCATGAAGATAAATGAAATGGCTGTTCTTGGGGCTTCTCCAAAAGAAGATGTTACAGAAGATTAACTTATCACTTTCTAGTTTGGATTAGGAAAGCCAAGTTCCAGAGAAAAATCTCCTTTTCATTATTTCTACCTCAGAAAGCACTGTGAGTAATTTTTTTTTTTTTTTTTTTTCCCCCGGTACCGGGAACCGAACTCACGACCTTGCGCTTGCCAGGCAGACGCTTTGCCGCTGAGCTAAATCCCCAGCCCCCCACTGTGAGTAAATTTGTAGAAAAGCCTGACAAGCTATTAAAGAATCTGGCTTCCTTACATCCTGTCAGTTTACCTATAAAGCTTCTCAAGGAGTCATCCTTAGTTAAAAAGATATCAACGAGACATGTACTATATCTTTCTTACCACGGTTTTATTAAAAGAATTGTGTCATTATTTGTTTTAACAACAATAAGAACAATTTTTAAAAAACCCCAGAGTTTAAGAATCTTTGGTTCTGAATTAAGTTACTGGTGAAAACTCTTTCACTGGAGATATTTTAAAAAGTAGGATCAAATCTGTCATCTTCGCATTGCTATGGGAATAGTACTTCTTGGAGGACTAAAATGGATTAAGTGATTCTTGCCAAGGTTTATTATATCCAGCCCCTTCGCTGGAACATATAATGAGGCAGTTTGGGGAGCTAAAAGGAATAATGGCAGCTAATTCTATAAAATAAGAACTCCAAATGTGCAGAAGATCCGTGTGCGGCCACGCAGACATGCGGCCGTCTGGGCCTGTATCCTGTTAGGCTGCTGGGTGCGCCAGCCGAAGCCAAAGACCCTTTCGGCTTGGAATCGTCCGCTGTACTTGTGGCTCCTGCCGTGACGTCACACGCAGGTGTTAACGTGCAGGGGTCCTGGTTACCTTGGCAATTCCACAAAGTAAACTCGGTATTTTATCCCTGAGGAAGGAATGTTCAGAATGTTCAGGTGTGAAAGCACCCCCCCACAACTAGCTACTCCTGAGATTTTTTAAGAATCTAAATATTTAAGAATGCCAGAAAAAAGCCAGCACTCACTAAGATGCAAGGAAGACATGAAAACATTTTCTTCTCACAGTAAAAGTAAGTGGTTATATTTGCTCGAAAAAAAAAAAAAAAAAAGTGCTTGGGAGCCAAAACTTTGGCAGCAAGGGAATCACTCCCAAGTAAAAAGTTCTCCTCGGTTTTAAAAACTCAAAAGTGCTATTACTCAGACTGATCACCTACCTATTTAGTCTTGGTTCTGAGTAACTTCTGGGTTTGGGGGAAAATAAAACCTGCGCTCGCCGGACAGGGCCTTTCCAGCAGTGAGTACGTGTGTGTGTGTGTGTGTGTGTGTGTGTGTGTGTGTAAGAAGGGACCGTGCCATAGACACAGAACTCTGTTCTCAGAGAGGAGTTTCTCGGTGAGTTGAGTCAATTAGAGTTCTGTCAATTACTCTATAATGCAAACGCAAGTCCTCGCGGTGGTCCTTCGATAAGGACAGCCGCTGCTTTCCATGCCCTTTTCTCATGGGCTGTCTGATAGCTGTGAGCTGGCTGCCAGGCACAGGCTCATAGGGGTAGGGGCAGAAAACCAGTAGGGGCAGAAAACATGCTTTTCTCTTGCTTTTACAAGCAAAAGCCATGCAACTGATCCTAGCTGGACTAGCTGAGGGCTCTTACCCACTGGTGACTTTTTGGCTGGGGGAACAGACCCTGCAGCTTGGCTTCAGCCACACCGGACCACTCCCCATTTCAGGCAGGATGCAGTGTCCTGGAAACATGAGAACTCTGTGGGAGAGAGGTGAATGCTTGCAAATGTGGGCATTGTCAAGGAGGAAGTGAGTGCAAATTCTTGAATTCACAACCTCAGAGGAGAAACTACCAGAGTCCCTGAGTTTCAGAGCCACACAGCAGGTAGGCAAGTAGGTGTTGCCGGTGGTTTGAAGGAACTTCTAGGCTGAGAGCTTTGCAGAATTCGAAAGCAGAGGCGAGCCAGGAATGGCGGTGTCACAAGGACGTGCAGCCGAAGTACTGGCTTCCTCCAGGGGCACAGCACAAAGAAGCATCGCGACAGCTTCAGCTTGGGAATCTGAAAAAAGAGTTTTCCCGCTGAAGTAAAAATGAGACAGCATGGCAGCTTACTTTAGAGGAGAGTGTCTTAGACAGAAGCCGGCCTTCAGTAAGGTCAGTGGCAGGGGCTGCTTAAATGTAAGACTGGAAAAGTCTCCAGCAGTGCAGCACCTAGGTGCCAGGAACCCCGAGCTCCAAGGGGAAAAGGAAATCCAGTAGGATCCACAGTATGAAAGAAGGAAGAACTCTCAGATGAGAGCTGGGGCTTGCCTTGTTCTTATTGCAAATGTATGGTTTTTCCAGAAGGCAGTGCTGTCTCAAGCTTATTTTGTAAGGAGGGAGGCAGTTGATGGAGGCTCTGCACCCCAGATCTGATAGCTCTATAGCGTGCAGGTTAATATTCCCAGTGAGTTTAGGGCCACGGTCATGAGCTTCAGCTAGCTGCATGTGCTTCCTGGCGTCCTGCCGAGGTAAATCCATCTTCCCTCCCTGTACCGGGTATCACTAAATCTTTTTTTTTTAATTTTAAAAATAAAAGGGGGAAAATATTAACAGACAGACAAGCTTTTACAAAATAGCAAAAGAACAGTACAGACAATACAGACTTACAAACAAAGTGGTAGGAAATTAACAGTGCTTGTTGTATTACATATTGATATCTTCAAAGTGGTTTCTCAGGAAAACAGATAAAGACATGAAATATTGATCAATCAAGGACTCACTGACAGTTTTTTTCAGCAAAGAAATAGAAGACAGTAGATCAACTATGTTAACGATCCTGTATATACATATATACAAACTTTCTCCTCCTTTCCCTTCTCCCTTCTCCCATCCCAGCTGCCCTTTACCCTTGAGCATTTTCCTATCATTTCACAATGTCTATCATACCTCTGAGTTTTTATTAACTCTTTCAGGTTTTACACTAGTGAGACAATGCGGTACTTGCACATGCAGGTCTGATTTATTTCACTTAGGAGTATGGTCTCTAGTTGTGACCATTTACATATAAAATCCTCGAGTTTATCTTTCTTTATAGCTGAGTGATGTTCCATTTGGATATCACTAAATCTTAACAATGGTGTATTCTGGGAATAACTTTTGTGCATGAAATAAGTACCCTGCCTTCTGATGGAAAAGTTCCCATAGCTGAGAAAGAACCAACCCAAAATGTGGAAGACTTTCTCTAAACTTTAATTCAGAGGAGAATTCACTTTGGATTGGAATGTTTTGAACTTCAGGATGTTGACGAAGCAAGGTGAAATGAACGTAGGTGGAGATGTGAAATAGGACGGGAGGGAATTTCTCAGCTTCTCTCTCCGCTGCCCCTTGAGTCTAGTTTCTCTGCAAGGAACTGTTTGTGCTTGTGTTTAGGGAGGGCTGACTTTATGCTGCACTCCTGGAATGGACACGGTGCCAAATCTGAGCCCCCAGGGCACTGTTTGTTCTGGACTAAGTGCCCGGATAGAGGTGGACATGTTCCCTTAGCAAGCAAGGCTGATCACACTGCACCCTAGGGCCTCTGCCGTATTTACTGGGAAAGGAGTATGTTCATGTTTTGGGATTCTACCTGTGAAGTTAATAAAAACCTATCACTACAAAGAAATGGCTTTTTAAAAAAATCCAGGATCTTCATAATGAGCTATAGTTCCAACCCTTTTTAATTTTTTTTTTTTTTTTAAATTTTGAGACTGCATCTCCGTAAGTCATAGATTGTCCAGGGTGGGCTTGAGCTTGTGATCCTCCTGCCTCAGCCTCCTAGAGTGCTGGGATCTCAGGCACCACCATGCCCAGTTTGAGAAATATTTTATCATCATTTAAAGGGAGCCTCCCTGAGTTAAGAAGCCAACACAAAGAAGCAGAACTGAGGAATGGACAGGCTGCATTTTCTTTTGAAAGCCACTCAGTCTACCCTGTCAGTACCTTCTCCTTCAACTGGGAAATTATGTTGGCATATAAATTATTTTCAAAAAATTTATACTTATTTATTTTAAATTTAAACTGACTTGAGTTGAGATTTTGTCATGGGTTCTGTAGGCAGAACATTCTGTCTCTTTTCAGTTTAAAGTATAGTGGAAGAGAGAGTAAATGAAAATGAAAAAAATAAATTCAGTAAACTCAGTGTGGGCATAAAATATACCTTACAGGTCATCACAAAAAACCCAGTAGATGAAACAGTATCTGATCATTTCTCAATGTTTTTTACACCAGAGCACTAAAATGTTTTGTATTTTAAGGTTAAAACATCCTGTGAATAGTTCATATGTTTAGAACGAAGCCTATTCCTGTCCAACTTGCCAGGGAAATTGAATAGTGTGTGTTGTAATTACTAAGGGGAAAGAGAAGAGGATGCTACCATTTCTGATATCCAAAAATGTTTCAGAAATTATATGATTTGTTCCTCTTTATCTTGTTCTTATTATTAGAAAATGATTAAATATTACTTGAATTCCATATGCTTGTACTGACAATAATTATAAAAATTTTGATATAGTGCCTTGCTTGTAAACATAAAGGAAAATTATAAGAGAAATGGATTTCTTTTTATAGTGGGTCTTGGTCTGCTTGGTCTCTATGACAATAATATCATTGACCGAATGTCGTAAAGGACAGATATTTATCCTCTCACACATCCAGAAATCCCACGTCGAGTTCCGGCAGGGTTGCTTTCTGGTGTGGCTCTCTTGTTGATTGGCACACAGCTGCCTTTGGCCGTGTTCTCCCCTGAGGAGAGAGAGGGAGGATAGAGGGACAGACACACAGAACAAGCTCTGAGGTGTCTCTGCTAAGGGCACTAACCCTATCAAATCAGAGCCCCACTCTTACGAACTCCTCGTCTCTGTCACTTTCCTCATCACTGGGACAAAGTACCTGACACTCTCAGTCTAAAGGAGGGGAGGATCATCTTGGATCACATTTCAGTCCACAGTCATCCGGCTCCAAAGAGACAGAAAGCATGGTGGGAGAGCTCTGGGGTGACACCCAAATAGAAGCCACAACACCCCGCTAGCTGTAACTCCTCCCTTATTCCAAATACAATCACATTGGGCGTTATACTTGGGGGCCACATACATTCAGCCATAACGTCCTCACAGGTTACTACGTGATGAAAATTTGGCATACAAGAGAGCTAAAGAAGACATTTTCGGTGATTCTGAGAGATCTTAGGGACACTTGCCCGTGTAGGACGTTGAAGGCGATGATTTCCATTACGTTCAATGACACTTGGAAGATATGATTTTCCCTCTCCAGGTAATCTTTCATTTCTCAGATATGAATTAAGAAATTCCAGAGACTCAAAAACAAAATGAGGAGCTTAGAGAGAGAGATTCTCCTAAGATAATCTAAAACTTCTGAAGGCCAGGGAAAGTAGCGAAGGTGGCGGCGGTGGAGTTGCGGGGTGTGTAGGCGAACGTGTGAGTTGGCAAGATGAAATGTCCGGAGATTTCAGTAAGGGAGACAATACAGGAAATAAAAAGGGTGACACACATGATACTTTTGTGAGGAAGAATAAGGCCTGTCCCTCAGCCCCGGTCCACAGCAGTTTGCTGAAGCTGTCACTTCTCCTCAGGGGTCTCTTCTTTTGGGTTTTCCTGAGAGCCAGTCCTGAGCCTCGGCCTGTGCACAGCGGCCTACTCAGGAGTGATCTCCGGACGGGCAGGTAGCAGCGTGGGAAACAGAGACGGTTAAGGGACAGCAGCCGACTCGTGTGCACTGTGGCCACGTCACTGCGTGGGCAGCTGCAGCTCCGCTCGACAGTTCTGAGGACCCTGAAATTGGCGGTAGAACAAGAGGTGTCAGCCAGCCCGCCCTCCGCACCACTGTCTCCTCTGGCCTTTTCTGTGTGCAAGCTGCATGTGCTTCTGTGGCCAAGGAGAGTCCTCCTTTGTCACAGACACTTTAAGCTGGAAGCATCCGTGTGCACCTAGGAGTGTCAACAGGTATAGACGGGGAGCTGACAGCATCAGCTGAGAAGAACTACGGCTGGAAAGCTGAAAAGAAAACAACACACACACACACACACACACACACACACACACACACGTCTGCAGATCACTGGTAATCGGGATGGGTTTCGAATGTGTGGCAAGCCATGCATTTGCAAAGCTTTATAACGCCCCCAGCTCTGGGAAGCTTACCGTTTCTCGTCTAGTGTAGTGGTGGTAGAGTGGATTGAAGAGGAGCGAGGATGGGAAGGATTATTACTTCCATTTACCTATGGAAAAAGCGACTGATTTTCACATGAGTAAAATCAGGTCATTTGGTTTAGTGCAAAGCTAGACCCAGAATCGCTGTTTTTAATTCTTTGCTTGAGGTGCTTCCTCTTAGGCCCGGATCAACAATGTGAATGAATGCCTCTAAGAGACATGGACCTCGAGGCAAATGTCCAAGGACCGGAAGGACACATGGGCCTCCGGGTGAGCCCCTGCTCCAGGCTGTGCCGGTCTGTGTACAGTACTAAGGACAGGAGACTTGGCATAGCCAAACCCTTACACACGGAGTAAAGTTGGCTAAGCCACTTACGTTCTCTAAACTTCAGCTGGGTAATATGCTAACTGGGGGTAGTAATTCTTCTCACGAGGGTTTGCTGTGAGGATTAACCAAGATGCTAAGTGAGAAAGGGCTTTGTAAACTGCCAAGTACCCCACGTAGAGGCATTAACAAAATAGTCCAAGAGCTTTGTGGAGGTGTCAGCACAGCGCCCATCTCTGGCATTGCCGTGGAGACTGTGAAACAGTGGCAGGCTTTCCGTTGTTTTTGTATGGTTTTAGAGATCATTTTTTAAAGCTCAGGATGAAAGCCGATGGAATTGAAAGTGCTGGGAGATTAAGGGAAGAGTTTGAATTTGAGCTCATAATCTTCCTTCCTAGCAACGTATCGACAAAGTAACACTCAAGGTGACTGATTTCCATGGCACGGGAAATCCACCCCGTTAGCTGTTTCCTATAGAGAGAAAACAGCTAACCCGGGTCAAGGACACACGGTCATAAGAGTTCAGGGGCCTCTCAATGTCAGGATTGTCACTCCCTCCTTGTCTAACCACAGTCCAGGGGAAATTCCCAGGGAAATCTTTATTGTTTGTTTGTTTCTGTCTTTTTGAGACAAGGTCTCACTATGCAGTTCAGGCTGGCCTTGAGCTCACTTTGCAGCCCCAGCTGGTCTCAAACTCACAGTGATCCTCCTGCCTCAGCCTCCCAAGTGCTGTCACTCAGTCCAGGTACACAGCAGTTTGCTGAAGCTGTAATTCTTTACAATCACTTATTTACAGGATCCTAGGGAATTCTTCATGATCATTTATTTAAAATAATTGAGCAGCAAAGGTGCAACTCCCAGCGCTGGAGCCTTCTGATTACCGGCTACGTGGCATCACTCCGTTAGCCAATCCCAGACTTACCAGTGGGAAAACTGTGGTGTTTTGGCGTGTGGCTCACTTGAGACCTACGCATTTGCACTGAAATTTAAAATTGGGAGGGATTTCATTGTGTGAATCTTGACCTCAACCACAGGTTTCCATCCCAGCTCCGTCACTTACTACTTGTGTTACTTCACGAGTATCTTATAGTTTTTGATAATTTTGTTTTCATTTCCTCAAGGAGTGTGAACCTTTCTTTGGAGACATTTTGTGGAAAGGAAAGGTGGGTTAGAAGATATCTCTAAGGAGGATCAGTACTCAGAAGGGTTTTCTGAATGTGATTGGAGGGAGAGGACAGTGCTGGAGGGAGAGAGATACTGGAGACTGAAGACGTTGGGGATGAAGGATCTAGCTGGATTCTCTACTCTTCATGCAGATGGCCTGAAGGCAGGCGGGCGCTCAGAGTGCTGCCCTTAGGAATGAGGTACCCGCCCTCAGTGGGCCCACTCAGGAAAATGCGCTCTGTCAAGTGATGCTTACGGAATGCCTCATCCCAAGCAAACAGTATATTTCAAGGCAGTCGTTTAAACTCTTATTTCTGTCTTTCTTTAACTAATAGTCCTTAAGGTTGATCCATCTACAAATCAACAGCTTTCTGTTTTTTCCCCCAGGAGAAGCATACATTATGATTTTAAACTACTGGGGGACGTGGTTTGAAAGTTAGTTTGCTGTGTTCAGGATAAATAAACTTTCCTGCAGTGGGCTTCTCAGCTCACGTCTCTGTGCCTAGTCCAGCTGACTGAACAGAGACTCAGACGAGACTTGGAGAATCAGTAAGCTGTAGTGTCTGAAGGCACCATTCTGCATCCCAGGGAAGCCTCCGATGAACAGTATAACATAGGTAACACGCGGGGGAACCGCAGACTGCCAGGCCTGTGAAGAGGCCACATGGCGTGACATCTGCTGCACCTGGGTTCAGGCAGGCAGACAGCTCAACAAGACTGGCTGCCCCGAACAAAGTGAAGTGTGTCCCTTCTGCAGGGATGGAGAGAAGAAGGCAGGGGACATTAGGTGGGAAGATCCCAATAAACCTCTGTGGGCAGTTTTCTGGCCATCTTGCACCTCAGTGGGCAGAATCCTTGCAGCGTCCTGTGTAAATTCTTGGGAGTCTTCAGATGTCCCCAGGGGCCCCAGGACCTGCAAATTCCTTGTCCTATCTTATCTCCTTTCCTGTGCTTGCCAGTGACAGCCTCAGGTGCTGAGCTGAGTTCCCCGCAGAGACCAGGGCTTCTGCTGGCAAGCGGGCTGGGGGCGGGGAGAGTCAGGCCAGGTTGGAACCTTACATTTCCATCTTTTAGTTATTATAAAAAAGAAAAGAAAAGAAAAAGAGAAATGGGCATCGGTTCTCATGGCTTCTTCCTGCGGGACACATGGGCTGGCGGGCAGCCCAGCAGGAGAGAAATCTTGAGGAACAGCACTATAGCGAGGAGAAGTCAGCACTGGCATCTGACTGTTAGCGATCGCTTGTACAAGACCCTGTAGGAAACTGAAAGAAAAGTCTGCGAAGACGTGGAAATCCAGGCCCGGGGAAGGACTGCAATGGCCATGTAGGTTCCTGCTGACATCAAAATGTAGAGCACCAGTCTTTGGCTAGGGTAGCACTGGAGCAGTTCAGTAAAGAATGAATTAACATAGAGGTTTTGTGAAGGTGATCTGCACCGATTGAGGGAAGCTGCCTGTCAGAACTGGGCCAAAGATCCTAGGCCAGGGGAGGGGGTGTTAATTAAGGCTATAGAAATCCCTGAGGCCATGGTTTTATCCTGATGCATTGGAATTGCAGTAAAATTTGAGAGTGAGATCCACAGAAAACGTATAATAAAATGGCCTCTTTATCTGTGAAACAGGAGGAGAGTAAGAAGAAAGCACTGGGGTGCGTTTTGGAAGTCTGGTCAGCCTGACAGATGTGGGGATTGGTCAGGCGAGAGAGATAATTGGCTTTAGTCCCCTCAGAGCTGATCAAGGACTGGGTATTGGCCCTGGGAGGGATGGGGTGATCTGGCTTTAGTGGGACTGCTAGAGGTGTTTGATTGAGAGCCCGGAAAGGGGAGTAGGTGTCCAGATCCCAGGGTTTAGATCTGGGGAGGCAAAGGGGCTTTGGCCAAGGCCAGGGAAAGAAAGGAGAAAAGGCTGAACTGACGCAAAGCGTCTTGCGGATTGCTTAGGTAATAGTGATTTAATGAGAAGTAAATCATATAACCATGGAGAAATTAAAGAACTTTTCAGGTAGGTGATGATGTGGGGTCTTGGTTGTCTACTGAGGTGACTGATGTCTATCTAGACTTTATTAAGCCAGGTGTTAACATTTATCTCAGCCCTGGAGGAGTAAGCCACAGTCTCTGCCCTCCAAGAGGGATCTATAGCCCAGGGAGGCCACACGGGCAGTACCTGGGTCTGCCTTGTGCACAGAGGATGGTTTCTTTCCTGGAAGCAGAGGTCAAGGTAGTGGAATAAGAAGGAATGTGGGAGAGTATAGGCTCTGGGAAAAGAAATAAAAGGAAGTAAAAGGAGGACTAATGCGAGCAACTAACAAGACAAGACAACTTGGGAAAGGGATATAAATAGAAGGGCACTCATACGCTGTTCCTGACCTCAGAGGACAACTTCACCGTGGAGCTGGCTTTAATTTGAACTTCTAAGTGAAAGAGATACAGAAGGGGACAAAACTAGGCCACTGCAACCCGAGGGAGCAGCATGAAGGAAGGTAAGGAGAAAACGCACAGAGCACGGGAGGCGGAGAAGTCGGGTAGTTTATCAGAAATCAGGTAGTTTCTGTGTGCCAGAGGAGAGGAATAGACACTTGCGGGTCTGCGCGAATACAAAGTAGGATGATTCGTGGTTTGAGAGAGCCACAAAAGCTGATATGTTTTTTTAAAGCTAGATTGCTTAGAGTATCAAGGAGGGGAGATGCGACAAGAAGGCGTGAATGGTTTCTGCACAGTGGGTTGGGAGCCCAGGCAGAGGGCAGGAACCAGGCTGCCTGCGTCAATGCTCCCAGCTTCCGGCGTGTCCCCCGAGCGCCCCCTACGCATGCTCCGCTTTCCATCCAATGCAATACCAAGAAAAAAAGTAACCCCATCAATAAATGGACAAATGAATCGAGCAGTTAATTCTTAAAAGAAGAACTGCTCATGGTCAATAAATACATGAAAGAGTTCAGTTCAACATCTTTCATGCAAATCCAGACTATTTGAGACTGCATCTTGCCCCTTAGAAAGCCTATCATCAAGAATACCCAAGTCAGCAAAGGCTGGTGAGGGTGTGGAGAGGCAGGAATTGTTTATCACTGCTGGTGGGAACATCAATTAGTAAGGCATTGTGGAAATCAGCATGGATTTTCTCAAAAAACTAAAAATAGAGCTACCACTTGGCACACCCCCAGAGGAATTAAAATTAGCATACTGTGGAGATCCCCACATACCTATGTTTACCGCGGCGCAGTCACAGTCGCTTACGCTATGGAAATAACCTAGGTGCCTGTCAACAGATAAATGAAATTGTATGCATGGTGAAATATTACCCAGCCATAAAGAAAACGAAATCATGCCATTTGCAGGAAACTGGGTAGAACTGGAGATCTTCATGTTTAGTGAACTAAATCAGATGCAGGAAGTCAAATGTCACAGGTTTTCTCACATATGAGGGAATTAGAAAAAAAATTTTAAAAGGAGAAATGACATAAAAGTGGAGGAGAAACTGTTGGAGAAGAGGAAGGAAGTGCAGGAGAGGCAGGAAGTGTGAAGAGGATGATAGTGAGGAATGAGCAGAGTATGTCCCATGTGCCTGTGATGTCCAAATGGAGAGCTCGAAGCGGAGCTAGCGTTAGATAGCCCTCTTCTTGGTGAAGGAGGTGAAGACCTTCAGACAGTGCAGATACTTGGATGGAGCCGAGGAGCCAACAACATGCGGGAAACTGGAGAAATCGATGGACAGAGCTATCGGCAGTCTTCGAGCCATGGGTTTCCATTAGACTGCTACCTCCTTGTGTGGCGTTAGGCAGCTACTTTACTTCTGTGACTCTCAGGTTAGACGTCGAAAAAATTAGATGTTTGCAATAGTAGCCTGGGCCGTGGTGCCTGAGGAACTCACCAGCTCGGCTGTCAAATCCAAGAGGTGCTACCAGGGGATGTGGCCAGGAAGTGAACTTTCTGGACAGAGTGCCAACTTCTCGTTCTTCTTGTAATCCCACCGTGGTTTTCCTCTACGAAGTTACTGATCACTGCTGCAGAAGGGAAGTCTGGGGTCTGGGGGCTGGGGATTTAGCTCAGCGGCAAAAGCGCCTGCCTGGCAAGCGCAAGGTCCTGAGTTCGGGTTCCGGTAAAGGAGAAAAAAAAAAAAAAAAAAGGCAAGTCTGCCTTTCTCTCTAGCGCGGCCGCTGAGAATGGCTCACTCCTTGAAAAGCTGGAAATAGCCTCAAGGTGGCAGCATTAACTCAAGGTTATGGATGGACAGACGGTTGCGCTCACTCAAGTCAGGCTAACTGCCCTGCTCTTGTCGCCCTCTCTGTGACCCGAATCCCAGGGGTAACTGTTCAGACGTGAACAGTGGCGTAGAACTCCTGAGGAGACCAAACAGGGAAGGCGTCAAAGGCGACACATCACAAGTGTCCCCCAGGAGTCCAGAGCCTTTGGGAGGAAAAGGAAGCCAATATATCCAGAGCCAGAAGAAATAGAGGCGATTCAAACAGATTAATCATTGATCTAAGTTTTGCATTCAGTCAGTGGTGGAGTCTGTTCTCACGTGCCAAAACCCAGGGTTATTGTACTTGACAGTATTAATAGCTGTCAGTTTAGGTAGCTCAAGTTTTTAGAACATTAGTTCCCACAGAGCAGAGGGTGACGGTCTTCCACAGACCAGGTGTTCGGATGAGATTCTTTCAGCTGTTAGGCGCTGAGTCTACAGGTGAAGTTTCTCTTCTCATCCCTCTCCCTTCTCACCCCCTCACTCTCTTTTCTCTCTCCCCTTAGGTCTCTCCTTCTTCTTTTCCTATTTTTTATTTTTGTACTAATAAAGTTAGAAAACAAGGAGGAAATCTAGGTCTTCAGAGTTGGACATGTGCCTCAGGAGATTAACTGCCACAGAAACCTAAAATATAAATAAATGACAAAGAGGAGGAGGAACTAAAGGCAGATGTCTGGAGATAGGGCAGCCAGTGGGGAAGGGAGATCAAACATGATTCAGATATGTTTCATACCTTTGCCAGTTCCCCCAAATGAAGGTAACTATTGCGTGCTATAAACATACAGTAATAAAAATGGACACTGGATTTCTCAAAAGCTTTTCTCTGTCTATTGAAATAATTTTCACACTTTGTTTTGTTATGCCTTGCTTGGTTGATTCTGACTTCACTTGTATTTGTGAGATTACCCGCTTGAATGCAATGTCTAATACATTTGTGATGTTTACCATGAATTTGCCAGTGGTATTGAATTGTCTCTGCCTATATTCAAAATAGAAAATAATCTATTGCTTTATTTCTCATGATGTTTCTATTATCTGATAAAACTGACCTCATAGAAAGAACGGGTACATTTTCCCTATTCTACTTTTTTGGAAGTGATCATGAAGAATTGGTATTAGTTCCTAATTAAATGTTTGGTAGAAAAATAATTCTAACAGAGGTGGGAGAATGTCTCTGGGCTTATATTATCTAGCTTACTATGACATTACCACTTTTTCTTTGTTAATTTTATAAAAAAATAATTTATCTGAACAATAAATTTTTGCATGAAATATTTTCTTGAGAAACAGGAAAAAGCTAGTAAATAGACAACATTTTTGAAACTGGGATATGCACTTGGGAGACTCTGAGAGAAATAGTAATTCTACTGGTGATCTTTTTGTAGAGTCTAAGAGCATCCTTGCTTTTCTGTATTGAACTCCCAAAAGAGAAGTAAGCCGTGAAAAGGTATAGAGACCTTGGGTCAGATAGACTTTGGCATTTCCTTGCTGAAACTACAAGGCTCTATAGGCTTGTCTGGTGCATTCCATCTTCCTGTCCTAAAAGCAGTCATTTCTCCAAGGAACCCTGCTTCCTTTTACTGGAGAACACTGTTAGAAAAAGAGCTATATATTAGGTATAGACTGAAGCTTTCACATCTGTAAAATTGGAGAGATAATTTCTCATAGACTTGGGTCGAATTTAAGTGAAAGACCACATACATATAACAAAGACCTTGGCATGCAAGAGGCAGTTGTTGTCTAATAATTCAGTAAATTAACATCAATGAAATACACCGAATCCTTTGCTTCTTGTAAGCTCCAAGTTTAAACTCATCCCAAATCAAGTTGACTGGAAAACAATTTCCTGAAAGTGTTTTGCTTCACAAAGCTCTTTGAATTTGGAGCTCTGTAGTCAAGGCTGGGATTAAACAAAATGGAGATTTTGATGCAGTTTATTATCCGTGAATGGCCCGTTTAAAAATTCCTCAACCCTTGGTCTTACAGACACTGCCAACTCCTAGTGCGGGGTAGGGCCGAGCGCTGCGTGGTTGCAGCTCATACTCGGAGAGTAGTTGTGATGAAAATTCCCAGTGAATAAGTTTATCCTGTGACCCGAGGGATGGAGGCACCTTTCTGCCCCCTGGGGGAAGGGTCTTAGAGCATTGTTCACATCATAGTAATGTTTCAGTTCCCTCAGGAAGGGACTGTTTTAACTGCTTGTTTACACATCGCTGAGCCATGGATTGGAGTTGAGGCCTTGGGGAACTTCTCTCCAGAGGACCCTAACTCCAGGTAAGTACCGTCTTCTCACGCACCCCAGGCTGCTCATCCAGGTCGGTGTGAGTCATTTTGGGGCCCATGAAAACTGTAACAGCAGCAGAACCGCCTGCATGCTTTTATTACATAGCCTCAGGAAATCTTTTACTATTTGAAATCCAAGGCCTTCAGAGACCAAACAGATTTTCTTTTCCTTTTAGACTTCAAAAAGTTCAGCCCTTGAAGGCAGTTCTGAATTAAGATCTCATAACTCCCAAGGACGTAGGTATGTTTTCCCTGACTTTCTCCTAAAGCCACATTCTTCACACTGTGGGTAGAAATAATAGGCTTAGCTAGGAGAGAGTGGCGCAAGTGTGTGCTGAAAGGGCTCTTAACTCCATTTTCTGCAAGCTCCTCTGCAACGTCTCACAGGCTCAGAGGAGAGGAGTTTCTGTGGGTGATTCTGACTCGCTGTTTCCTAGGCAGCCGTTGACATAGTCATTGCTGGTTGGGATGTTGGTACCAACTGGCTTTACAGTCTGGGAAACAAGTTCATATGACTGGCTTATGATTTCATAGAGATACACTTGTTTGTGCTGTGGAGCAGATTATGGTGGCTGGATTTTCCCACACATGATTGTACTTTGTGTTCTTTTGATACAGGGAAACTTCCCTACCATTCCAAAGTAAGCAAGCACCACTGAAGCTACTACCCTAACGCAACTTCTGAGATTCTAGTTCATTCGTTCACTTGCCAGACGTTTAAGCCTACTGTGTGCCTGCCACTAGCGTGGCCAGTGGGTGATAAGGCAGCGAACACTCACAGAGACAAACAGATGCATTTCTTCCTTCGTGGAATTTAGTAATTCTACTGATGATCTTATCTGGACTTCCCCCAAAGAGGTGTAGTGGTTGGGAGTGGTTTTTCCAGGCTCTTCAGAAGAAGCTTTGATGAAATATTTCTATTTCCAGACATCTGGATGATTTAGTCTCCTTCTCTCTTTGTAGCAATAGAAACCCCTTAAATTTTATTTTTTTGTTTTTAATTTTTTTTTGGTTTTTCTCCAGTACCGAGAACCGAACTTATGACCTTGTGCTTGCCAGGCAGGCGCTTTGCCGCTGAGCTAAATCCCCAGCCCTAAATTTTATTTTTTTAGTTCAATAAACTTCCATTAGACATTTTCCAATGTTCTTTTTCTTTCAAGGCTCCTTGTGATATTTATTCCAGGCTCATGCAGGACGGGAAAGGAAATAACAGCAATACAGCAACACCTCAGTTCACAAACACTTCTGTTCACGAACAGTTCGGGTGGCAGACGGAAGAGTTCAGTAAATTTTGCTTCCTGTCTCGAACTATGCACTGGGTGACAAACACAGCCACGGGTGGCCATCTGTGGAACAAGTTAAGTTTGTGAACTGAGGTACCACTGTGCAGTATTACGTTTTGGATTCAGACCCTGTGATGCTTCAGAGATGACACTGGGTAAAGGAGGCCTTTTCTCTACACTCTGACACCGAATTCTCCCTGCTGCCCCGAATCCAGACACATTTACCAACAGCAGCTGCACGCACAAAGGGAAAGAGCTGCTCAGCAAGAGAGCACAGAAGTGTCTTGAATATTAATTGTCAATAGATGAAGAACTGCCCAGTCAGTAATGTTGGTGATGCCGGTGTGGAGAAATCTGGCCCCAGAAAAGTGGACACCAATACAGTTCAGTAGTTATGCGACTTGTGAGTGATACCGCCTATGTGTTATCAGGCTGCTCACCGTAGATTACAGCGCTTTGTTTCCGCTGTTAGGAACTATATGAATGTGTCAAAAGTCAAAAGAAAAAAGATGAGAAAGGCTGGGTAAAAGTAAGAGGAAGTGCTGCTGCTCAGCTGGAAATCTATGAACAAGTGAAAAAAAGGCTGACAAATGTAAAATTTTGTGAATTTGTTCTATGAATGTGAGAAGACGGTAGAAGGCTGCTACTGCAGTGTTGTTTAACAGGCAGATAGTGGGGGCCAGGAGGTAGAGTGGGAGCAGGACCTCCCTCTCAGCTTCCAGGGATGGCTGAGGTGGTTCTTGCGGAGTCAGTTACGCAGTCAGGCTGGGCCACCCTCTTCCTTTGTGTTACTTGCTAAGGGCTCCTCCAGTCTTTGGCTGTAGGTGCTCTCCAAGGCAAGGCAAGGCCAAGCTGGCTTAAAGCAATTTCTCCTTCTAATGCCCGTTTCTCCTTTGCCTTCCTCTCATCATGCATTTCCTCTCTTCCTTCAGCTGCACCTGCTTCCACCACCCACTCCGCTACAGAGGCTGGGAAAGCCTGCGAGTGCTTAAACTAGGCAAAGGCAGGAGGGCGGAGAGAGTGTTCTAAAATCAGGACACAGCCTTCCTCCAGGCCTGACCGCCTCTAAACTCGTTGCTGTTTCTGAATATTTTTCATTCTAAGTCTAAGTCTAAGCAGGGAGTATGGGCTCAGATAAACAAGAGAACAATAGGGCATCTGTCACGTTTGTCATTCCATTCAATGCACTGTCTTAAATTATAGAGCATTAGGGGAGCTGGGGATTTAGCTCAGTGGCACAGCGCTTGCCTGGCAAGCATGAGGTCATGAGTTCGATTCCTGGTACCGGAAAAAAAACCCAAAAACTTAAAAAAAAAAAAAAAAAAAAATATATATATATATATAGAGAGAGAGAGAGAGAGAGAGAGAACATTACGTACATAGATAAAATAAAAACTGGACACAGAGGAGTAGAGTATTGTCACATGTACAGTTTTCACGTGTGTAAAATGAGGAAAAGAACAGAATTATCCCCCAAGTGTTGATGTGAAGATTGAGTTAAATGAACTAGAGCCATTGGAGTAGCATCTACCATACAGTAAGACATTAGGATTTTTAAAATTACGATTATTTAATTATCTGTGCATAGAAAATTTCAAGAAATGTCTAGTGAGCCTCTATTATTGAAGGGGGATGGGGAAGATAAGGCATGATGGATTCATTTTTCTTACTTAACAGTTTTCTCTTTCTGAGTCTTTAACATTGAGTGAAATCTCAGCAATGATATCTCCAGGCACATCTACAGCGTAATATATATTTGTATCATGTATATGTGTAGAATCTTGGTGTGAACTTTGGATTAACAATACAAAGGGGTGAACTTTGATTTTGATCTCTACGAATGACATACTTTTGTCAAGATTAAGGTTCTTGAATCTGAACTTTCTCATCTATAAAATGGGCACAACAGCACCTATCTCATAGGAGTAAATGCTATAATAAAGTGCCAGGGTCTAGGTGTGTCTTACAGGTGGTACATTACCGATATATGTTAGTCTTCTATTTCTATGTCATTCTGCCTTCCTCTTGTAGTTTCATCTGCTTTGCATTGGCCTTTTTCTTTAATTACCAGGTGAGATTCAAGTTGACATCAATGGAGAATAGCACGGAAACGACAGAGTTCATTCTCTTGGGATTAACAGATGAGCCCAGCCTGCAGGTTCCTCTGTTCCTGGTATTTTTATTCATCTACCTCATCACTGTGGTGGGGAATGGGGCGATGATAGTGATCATTCACTCGGACTCCCACCTGCACACCCCCATGTACCTCTTCCTCAGTAACCTCTCCTTTGTCGATCTGGGCTACTCCTCAGCTGTGGCCCCCAGGGTGCTGGCTGCCTTGCAGTCAGGAGACAAGGCGATCTCCTACAACGGCTGTGCCGCTCAGTTCTTCTTCTTCGTGGGCTTCACCACCGTTGAGTGCTACCTTCTGGCTTCCATGGCTTATGACCGCCACGCAGCAGTGTGCAGACCTCTCCACTGCACCACCACCATGACAGCAGGAGTGTGCACCTTCCTGACGGTCGGTTCCTATGTCTGTGGCTTCCTCAATGCCTCAATCCACACAGTGGACACCTTCAGACTCTCCTTCTGTGGGTCTAACGAAGTTAATCATTTCTTCTGCGACATCCCCCCACTCCTGGCTCTTGCATGCTCCAACACTTGCATCAGCGAGCTGGTTGTGTTCTTTGTTGTGGGCTTTAACGTCTTCTTCACCCTCCTCGTCATCCTCATCTCTTACCTCTTCATATACGTTGCCATTCAAAGCATGCGTTCTGCCGAGGGATGGAAGAAGGCCTTCTCCACCTGTGCTTCCCATCTCACCACCGTGTCCATCTTCTACGGCACCATCATCTTCATGTACCTGCAGCCTGGCTCCGGGCAGGCCATGGACACGGCCAAAATCGCCTCTGTGTTCTACACTGTAGTCATCCCCATGCTGAACCCCCTGATCTACAGCCTGAGGAACAAAGAAGTGAAAAGTGCTCTTTGGAGAATACTTTACAGACTTCACCCTTAATCTCTGAGTGTGGGGAGAAAGGGGGCGGGATAAACTTTCCCTTGGCCCTAAATGCCATCGTGACTCAAGTTCTGGCGGATTTCCGTTCTTTCATTGCCAAGAACAGTGGTCATTTCTGCTATTAGAAATTATAAAAAGCAACACTTTGAAATGTCTCATTTAGGAAGGAACGCTTACTCTTCACAAGGAATAACATGAAACATTGTGCTGTGCTGGATTCTTGATGAGGTTTAAAGTAGACAATCAAAGCAGAGAGTTGAATGTGCTTAACTTTTACCTCCCTATTTTCAAATGTGAGACAGCTTCCAGTCACTATTAAATGTGGCATAAGAATCACACCTTCATTTATGATATTTTTCAACTAGAATGCATAGTATTGTGTTCTGCATTTTTGGTCTGTAGGTTTGAAAGTTTTTTTTGTTTGTTTGTTTTGTTTTGTTTTTGTTTTTCTCCGGTACCGGGAACCGAACTCACGACCTTGCGCTTGCCAAGCAGGCGCTTTTGCCGCTGAGCTAAATCCCTAGCCCCCTGAAAGTTTTTTTTTATTAGTGATTATAATAGTACATATTTATGGCTTACCATGTGATAATTTTGTAATGTATGCAGTATTTGTGGAATGATGAAAGGTAAGTGGTATTTTTATCTCCTTAAACATTTAAACATTGAAATTGTTTTATGAACATGTAATTTTCTAATACTGGCAGAGGATGTTTCAGTAGTTTTATTCATGTTTCAGTGAAGTTATAATTTTAAGGATAGGTGCTCTGGGCCAAGAGTCAGGTGATGTAGGGTTAAGTCCTCCCAGCCCTCCACCCAGCACCCCCACATCCCACTCACACTGACCGACCGAGCACCTTAACACTCTCCAACTCCTCCTGCTAAAGTGCTGGGACAATTTTGGTGTAAAGTAATAAAGCTGTCTTACATACAGAAGAATGGAACATTTCAGTAGATAAATTGCTTGGACTTTAACCTGAATAAACATACCTTTCTTTAGAGAGCCTGCACCCTCTTCTATACTTTTGGTTCTTGTCTAACATAACTACCAGCATATAAAGGTTCGGAGAACGGCAGTGATTTTTCCGAGGGCTATGAGAGGAGATATTTGTCTTCTGGGTTAAATGATTGCATATCTCCGTACCCTTAAGTTTGGTAAATCTATTATTTTTTCAACAGTTCAGCTCATTTCTGAGTTCCTGTTGCAGTCTGATGCTCTGTAATTGGATGCTACCAGAATAAAAAAAAAAAGATCTGCCTGGAAATTTACTTCTTAAGGTAGGAGCGATGTAGTGACACACACTGGTAGTCAACTACAGGTCTCATTTCCTGTCTGGAATGGTGTATGCATGGGAGGTGAGTGGGGATGAATCTTGCTTTTGATGGTGTACGTAGCTACAGTTAATCTAAGGAACCAATACAGTTCATGATTTCAAAATCTCAAAAAAAAACTACCCTAGCACAGTCAAATCAATTTGTACTTGTGAAACCCAAAAATCTTAGTTATCTAAGCCAGATATATTAGCATATCAATTTAGTTTTGAGGTTACCAAACGCCGTTGTGCCCAGGGCAGCCTCTCTCTAAGGAGAGGAAATCACAGGTCCTGTGGAGAAAGGAGCAAAGCGGGGGTTTTGGAACAGGAGGTCAACCTTTAGGAAGAGTTTTCCATGGCCTATGGCACCATCACCCGGAAAGATCAGGAGCTTCTGAATCCAAGGCCTGGACAACACCTCCCTGCGTCATCTGTCCTCCGGCACCACACGCTGAAGGACAGCCTCCAGCGGCCAGCATCCACGACGCACAGATCTCAGCAACTTTTGAGAAGCGCCGGACGTGAAGGTGAGCGTAGGAAGCAGCATCCGGGCACCGGGTGCACGCGACTCCACTAGGTGCTTCCCCCGCTCCAAGTGGCTGCCGGTTCCTCTTCCTGCTCCTGCCTCCTTCCCCTTTCCCTGCATCTCCTCGTTTCCTTCCTTGTTTTCTCAGCCTTCTTACATACCGGTCCAATGAGAACATTCTCATCACTAGGCCCTTAGATCTCTATGGAAAATGAAAGTATATCCCATGTGCACAAGATAACCTGTAGGACATAGTAGGTCAGCTTCTGCGTGTGTTTCTTTATGCCCCACACCTCAGTTTAGTTGGAAAAGTGTGGGTCTCCTAAGCACAGATGACTTCACGCCTCCATCGTTCAATTTCTTGTTGAAATTGCTTCAAACAAGTGCCACCTACGCCTGCGAATAGGTATAGCAAAGAACTAGTTCCAGCATCAAAACCCGGAGGAAAATCCCTACTCCTCTCATCAGTTATATGACCTCAAGGAAGTCAGGTCATCTCTTTGCACCCAGTAGTCTGTAAAGATTTACGATTTCATCTTTGCACAGGATTAGCTGAAGGGGAGCGCGTCCGTCACAGGAATGCGTGTTTAACACGGCTGAGATCCCCACTCCTGCGCTCGCTGGGCTGCTCTGCATTCAGCTCCACTTCAGCTCCTGAGCCTGCGTACGCTCTCTCTGCCCACCGAGCCTTTTCTCTCGACCCTGCTTCCCTCTGTCCCCACATCTCCCAGGTCTAGGGCACACACGTTTCAAGCCGACATCCACAAGTACTTGTTCCTAGAAACTGCTCAGAAGGAGACGTCTCGTTGTCTGTAAGACATCAGTGTGTGGAGCACGCGTTACTGTGGGGAGCTTTTCATTTCCACATGGAAATTCTGTAAAACAGAGACGAACTGCCCAGGTGTTAGCAACACCCATCCTCTCCGCTGCGGAAATGGTCTGAAGGATGGGAAAGTCTGAAGCACGAGGCAGGGGCCAAAATGGCACAGAAAGGCTTCCTGTTGGAAGTGTCCACACAGAATGTGAAAACACATATTATCGGGGCTGTTATTATTATTATTATTATTATTATTAGTGTACTGGGAATTGAACTCAGGACCTTGCACTTGCCAGGCAGGTGCTTGTGCCGCTGAGCTACATCCCCGGCCCAGGGCTATTATATCTTTCAGGCAAGATTATTCATTTCAAAGAGGATTATGATTGAATTTATTTAAATATGAGTCCCGCTTTGTGCATTAGATAATCTGTTTAGCTTTATGTACATGGAGTTGAAAATTAAAATATTAAAATTTCTTGACAGTTGAAGCTGGAGTTGTAGCCCTAGACTCTTTAGCCTTCAAAGTACAGCAGTATAATCATTATGTGTCAGTTAAAGAGAAGACAGCACATGTAACTTCATTTTATTTTATTTTATTTTATTTTAGCACACGTAACTTCAATGAATCCTCTCATTTTGTAATTGAAAACCTCAGGCCCTGCTCTTAAACTTGCTTATACTCAAAGAGAACCAAATCTTACTAGAATCTTTTTCACACTTTAGATCCTATACAGACCTTGATATGTCAAAAGACATTTTTACATTTTTATTTTTATCTATTCCCCATAAGATAGACTTTGGGGCTTTAGTTTTGTGACTAAGGAAACTGAAGCTTTGGAGCAAGAAGGGCAAAGACTCAGGTAAAAATCTTTGTTTCTCTCTCTCCCCCCGCCTCTTTTTGTCTTTTTGAGACAGAGTCTCCCTATGCAGTTCAGGCAGGCCTTGAGCTCACTTTCCCAGGCTGGTCTCGAACTCAAAATGATCCTCCTGCCTCAGCCTCCCAAGTGCTAGGATTACAGGTGTGTGCCATCACTCCCTGCAGCTTCTCTTTTTAATAGTCTTTGCACTTCTTGCTCCAATGCACCGAGGAAAGGAAAGCAGCCATATCTTTCAGTAGATTTCAGGGAGGTCTTATTTGATGCATAAATTACTCCCAGAGATCTTTCATGTTGAGTTCCTCTGTGTGGCAAGCACTCCAGAGAATGCAATAAATGCAAGACTCTAAGAACTAATTCCATCTTAAACAAAATAAAATTTCCCCCGTGTATGTTGACTGACGTCGTGAGTTTAGATATTAATGACTCAGAGCCCAAGAACTTTGTTGGCAGGAATTTTTCCAGGATGCTGCAGCACACGAACGGATCAGGGCATATTTTCTTTCAGTCTTGATAGCTGGAGCTGGAGCTGACTTTTTCAGTGGTGCGGCACTCAGGGATAGCTGATCCGCGGGCCCTGACCACTGGCACAGGCTGCAGGAAAGGTGCGGTGTGAGGTCTGGGAAGGAAGCAGATGACGAGGAACATTGTTCGCACTTAGGGAGCAGCTTACAGAAATGCAGTGGAACAGGGTACATGCGGCTAGGGAGACGACTGTTCAAGGCATTTGTGTTCACTGTCAAATGAGTTGTGCAGAAAGTAGTAGTCAAAACCAATTAGAGTTAAGAAACCTGTGAACAGAGAAGGCTCCCTGGGGGAGGTGGGCTTTGAGCCAGACGCTGAAAGGATAAGATGGGAAGACCTCGGAATTCCAATCTACCTGACTTAGCCTCTCTGTGAGACTGGCATGAGCCTCTTATCTCTGGGCCATTTTCCTGCTCACCAAAGGGGAAATGATAGCCCCGGCCACACTCTCGTCAAGGCTGTTCTGAACGTCAAACAGCAGAGTGTGTGTTGGGAGGAGTATTTTCAAAATTGCTGCCCTCTTTCTGCCTACAGTAGTGCCCGGGTAATAAATACAGGTGAGGAGGAGTTCCCAACCGAAGACCTGAACCCAAGCACGGAGACGGGATTGCACATGGCATGTTGGCAGGAGTTTGTAAGAAAGTAGACCATTCGAGGGGTCAGGGATGTAGCTCAGAGGTTACAGCATCTGCCTGGCAAGTGCAAGGTCCTGAGTTTGATTCTTGGTACCACAAAAAAAAAAAAAAAAAGTGAAAATAGACCATTCAGGTAATTTAGTGTGTATACACGTGTATGTAGAGATAGAATAAATATATATACATATATTCATATATAGAAGGAGAGAGAGAGACAGAGCAACTTTCTATAAACTTATGAGAAAAAGACAGGGCAGCCCAATAGAAAAGTATAAAATTTAATTATTTGTTCTATCTGGTTTTTTTTTTTTGTTTGTTTGTTTGTTTTAGGTACCAGGGATCGAACTCACAACCTTGCACTTGCCAGGCAGGCGCTTATGCCACTGAGCTATATCCCCAGCTCTATCTGTTTTTTACATTCATGTCTGGTTTATTTCCACTTTGGGGTAGCAGTGGATAGTGCAGCTGTGAACGTTCTGATCTTGTATCTTGGGGCCCAAGCACTTTAGTTCCTTGAGATATCTATCTATCTATCTATCTATCTATCTATCTCTGGGAGGAGAATGGTTGAAGCAAAGGGCTTATACATTTTAAAGTTTACTAAATCATTCGACACTGTTTTCCAAAGCTGGTTTACCGATTTACATGTCAGTAAAGACGTGAGAGTTCTATGAACACTTACAGGATTTTAAAATTTTGCCATTTTAGTAAAAAGATAGTGTCTTTTATTGCCATAATTTGCATTTCCTTGATTACTGAGGAAGTTCAGCGCATCTTTGTTTGCTTCTTCTTCAGTATTGTGTGAAAATAAAGCAGATCACAAATGAATACAGAATGAATGGGAACGGACAGATGGCAGCTTTTGTTCTGCTCACGGTTTGGGTAGGGAGTGTATCGATGTTCGTTGGGTCTGTTGCTAAATCGAACCTAGATAGTTTATGTAACTTTTTTGTTATGCTGAGTATTTATATGTACGTATATATGTTTATTTCAAAAATACGCATCACAATAAAGATATTTAAGAAGTTAAATCAAATATAGTACCTATATGTAAGGAATTTATATAAATTCCTGCTATTACATTTCATAGTAGAAGTGCTTTAAAAAGTATAGCCAGAAGAATTTCTTTATTCCAGCTTGTGGTATAATCTAAAGGGGAGATGAGACCCGTATATAAGTAACTGAGCTTTTGTGTAGCAGATGATAAAAACTAAAAACGGAGAAACAACTTAAAATGGTAAATAGATGAAGGATGGATGATGGGATGGGGAATGGAAGAAGATATTTATTCCAGCCAAGAAAGATACACACAGTAAAGCCAGGGGAGGGGGGTGATGCCGTAAATAGTGTCATGTAACATTTGTGAACAGAAGGTAACAGAAAGTAAGCTTAGAACAGTGTACTGGCCACCGACTGTGACGGATATTTTCTTTTCTTTTTCAGATTAAAGTCTCCACATTTAGACTGTAGAGTTAAACTAAGAAAACTATAATATCAATCGGATAGACATCAGAGCAAAAGACAGAATAGCTAGGAGAATATTTAGAAGAGTTGTGCTTATGAATTTGCATGTCACCTTTGTGCAGAGGCCACGCTAATCTCCGTATTGGTCTGATTTTAGTACACGTGCTGCTGAAGCGAGCACTAGAACAGCTATGCTTATGCACCTAGAGTAAAATGTTTTCTTCAGGGAAATTGGTCAGCATTTGCTGTGTGCGCATAGATCCCTGCGAAAATTCTTTCCAGCAGCAGACCTCATTCATTATTGGTGTACCCAGAACCCATTTTTCTTCTTAAAAACATTCTGACTTCCTTGGAAAGCAATTCATCCTCACTGGGTTGGTGACAGTTGAGCTGCAGGTTTTCCCAAGTCAGGGGAAAGGCGAACCTTTCTCTCCCTGCCCCCTGGAGACAACTGCTTTATGGAGAAGTGCGGGAGGGGCCCAGGCAGCCCCGTCCTGAATTCAGACAGTGAAAGTTTCACTCCCCTCACTGAATCTGAAGAGATAAAGGCAAAGAGGCCTGGAGCTCCCTGGACAGCAGTTAGAGATCAGTGGGGTCATTCCAGGTGGGAGATGGTTTCTTTCCGAGTTTTGTTCCTTGGTTCTGTGAGATGTTCCTGGTTCCCCAACTTTTGCAGTTCCCCTTTGATTCTGTGACCCTCTTACTTATCCTCCCAATGACCTCGCCCCTTTTCTTTCAGTTAATCTGAGTTGGTGTCAGTAACAGAACGTAACTGATATCTCCGTTATGTGAGAGATACTCTTCCAAAGACTGCATGAAGAGACGGGATACTGGCCTCATGACCCAGAAAAAACCCAATAGAAATGTAAAATGTGAGAGTGGGGCAGAAAGCTTCAATAATTCAGGAGCAGTCTATAAACGTAAGTAGCAAATCAGCAGGAACATGAATAATGCAGAGAGCATTACCACAAAATTTAACTTAGCAGAAAATGAAGTAATTATCAAGGCATCCATTTTGTAATCATGCTTTTCTTGCTAACAATGGTAATAAAGATCTGGACTTATTGGTGCATGAAGACAAGGGAGATGTGCGGGCTATTTTTGTTCCACTCGGGGATATTATTGGCAAGCTGAGGCCTGTGGAGGGCAAGTGGCACCCAAAGCCTCCTGTGCCAGAAGTGGCCGAGCGGTCTTTGGACCTTGTTCCCACGCTGCACAGTGCCTCGGCCACCACCGCTGCTCCGGCCAGTGGCCACAGACCACTTTGTGCTCATGACGCTCTTTCAGTTTGCTTCTCCCTTGCCGCGTCTGTGGAGTTGCCTTGGTCCTTATGAACACATTACTGATTCTCTGTGAGTACAGCGGCTCCTTCTCTCTGAGTGACATGTGGGGGCAGAGCTGCAGAGCAAAATCGTCTCTAGGAGCCAGCAGGTTGCCTTTCCCCTTAATGGCAGCACTCCTTCCTCTGCAGTCCCTCCTTAGCTTCACATTTCCCTTCTTCAGTCCGGAGCATCTTGCCTCAGTAACAGGGTCTCCCGTCGTGGATGTCGGGTGAGTCCTGCATCTCTCTTTTTTTTTGTCTTTTGAGACAGGGTCTCACTATGTAGTTCAGGCTGGCCTTGAGCTCACTTTGTAGCCCAGGCTGGTCTCGAACTCACAATGATCCTCCTACCTCAGCCTCCTGAGCGCTGGGATTACACACGTGCGCTACCATGCCCGGCCTGAGTCTTGGATCTCATAGCTCAACTCCTTGCAGGCACTGCATTCAAATGATATTGTTTTTCTTATTCAGGATTCAACTTTGAGTTGCTTGCAATCCTCAGAAAGCAGAGCAGAGCAGGTGCTCTGGCTGCTGCTGTGGAGGGGGAGCAGAAAATCTGGAGTCCAACCCAATGCTGTCTCTCTAGCTATGCAACAGGGAGCCTGTTGGACTCTGGTAGAAAACAGTGAGTGTGCCTGAGGTCAGTGTCACAAAGATCTCATTTCCTGGAGGTGGAAGATTCCTCAGAGACTACACTCCGCACAGATTTCCTAAGGCTTCCCTGTGCAGTCAGACCCAGGAGGCTTTGTGGCCTTTGTTATTCCTTACGTACTGTTAGCCTTTACGTTATTGGCTAGTTTTACAGTTGGTAAAACCAAGACTCAGAGCTGGGACGTCACTGAGCAGAGATCAAATAGCTGGAGAAGTGTCACAATCTGACCAGATGAGGAGCTGCCACCTGTCATTTGTGAATCAAACTTCCCACCTTACGCATGCTGGTAGTAAGGTCCAGATACGCAGGCGCTAAGTGGCAGAGCCAGGCTTTCTTTCCAGCCTGGCAGGCTCTGGGAGCCCTCTGCTTTTCTCTGACTTCTCTACCACCTCCCAGCTTTCATATGAAGAAACCTCTGACACAAAAATACGCAAACAAACCGACAAAAAAAAAAAGCTTGCATGGCAGTCCCCTGTTGCATTGCTAGAGTGACAGCACTGAGTTGGACTCTAGATTTCCTAGTCTCCGTCCACAGTAGTAGCCAGTGCGCCTGCTCTGCAGAGCCAGAATCTGTAGGATTCCAGCTGCTGTCTCCAAGCACAGTTGGTGGATCGGCATTCTCACTTCGATCGCGAAACTCCTTACTGCGTGTAGGACTGAAGATGTAGGCCACCCGCCCATGTGATCGTATTTCATAATTTGGAGCTAAACATAGTTCTCAGCTTGCTTGGCCTGTGTATAACATGAAAAGCTCACATGCAAATTCACTCACTTCTTGGATTAATGTTAAGATTAAGGCTTTCAGGCTCCTTTCTTTCATTTCTATCTCTCCCAGCAGGAAGTAGATTATTCTCTGTCCTGTTGTTTTCTACTCAAACAAATGAGTTCTTATTTTCAAAGATGAGTTTCATGACTACATTCTGTGCTCTAGCTGCAGAATTTTTGTGGAAGGCAGGGGACCAGTGGCTAAGGCGGCAGGCTTTACAGTCCCGAAGCAGAGTGATGTTGTGGGTCCCTGGGAAGACACGGAAACTGTCTTCGTGCCCTCATTGGTGACACACAGGCAGAATCATCCCAATTTCCCACAACTGTTGTGAGGATTACACAAAATGATTAATGACCCATGTTTTCCTTACACACACACACACACACACACACACATGCACACACAGTACACAGGTAGTATAACTGAAAGCAAAAATCAACAAAGACAAAAAAGTCACCATCACTTAACATATACAATTTGTCTCGGTTTGCCTGAGATTTTCTGGCTTTAGCACTGAAAAATCTCAAGTCCCAGGATATCCTTTAACCCTGGACAAATTTACTGTCCCTGAAACAAACACAAGTTCTCAATTATGTATTTGTTCAAGAAATATTTACTTAAGGGGCTGGGGATTTAGCTGAGCGGCAAAGCGCCTGCTTGGCAAGTGCGAGGTTGTGAGTTCAATTCCTGGTACTGGAAGAAAAGCAAAGAAATATTTACTTATCACTAATACATTCCAGACAGTTGGAAGGTATTTTAAAGGTAAACACGACAAAAATGTGACCTTGGGGAGCATTCCAGTGCAACAGAGAGAAACAGGAAAATGAACACATTATGTGTGGTTGGCAGCAAACGTTAAAGAGAAGGAGTGACTTGGAGATGCATCGCTTCTGGGGTACACATCACCAGAAGTTCCTGGCTTTCCTGCCTCTGGCTAACATTGGATTTTCCCAAGCACTGACATCCCGGGGAGTGAGTAGGGCTGCACAGGAAAAGGAGCTTCTCTAAGCAGGTAAATCAAAGAGCTGACTGTGACTTTTCAACAGTATTCTTCTCCACCTGGGTAGCAGATCAGTGAACACGTGATGCTCCAGGATGAGGGTGTGTTAAACCCAATTATTTTGAAACTTAAAAAAATTTTTTGACAATGCAGCCTTCTTTTGGGGACTCAAAATGGTACCAATATTCCATGGGGCTTTCACAGAAAGAAAACCTAAGTAGTACCTTAACCACTGCCATTGAACACTGAGGCTTAGACCAGGGAGAAAGATGTTCAACCCAAATTTCTCTTAAATAGAAAGGGCAGCCACCCTCAGTCATGATAGCCAGAGCGCTCACGGTGCGTGAACCTCCTTCAGAATCGGATGAACACTGAGATGTGCAGAGGACAAGCGGCTTCAACCCAGAGGTGTGCCCTGGGCAGGACATGTTGAGACACTAAGTCGTCTTAGGGATGGATTGCAAAATCTTCGCTACGTGAATTCTGAGCCTTCATACCAGCAGAGATGGGAAAAGTCTGCCAAGATTGAAATAAATTCTGACACAAGAATGAAGTATGCAGCTGGGGAAGAGCATGGATAGAGTGTAGGCTGCACAGAAGTAATACTTAGACGAAATGACGGCCCTTGCTTTTGTACACTGAGTGCTTGCCTGTCCCCGGGTTGGCGTCTCCAAGCGCAGCCGTTTGGGCTGTGACTTAAGAAATCAGACGTCATGAGTCTGAATACTGTTTTATCATTTCCTGGCTGACGCAGTCCTGGGGACACTATTAAATTCTCTCTCTGTCTTATAATCCCCACGTATAAAGTGACAATCCTTATCGAGTTTTTTCAACCAGGCTTAGGGAAATTACGTGACATAGCTGTAATTGGTGGAGCCCCATTCCTAATTCACAGTGTGTTCAGCTCACATTAGTAAAGATTATTAGTATTGTTAGTAGGAGGGCAAGGTCATGGTCACTTTCACTTCCCTGAAGATGTGAGTGGTTCATCCTGTCAACCACGCTCCTCAAACCCAGCCCCGGCTCCTTCGTGAGGAGGAAATGGAAAGTAGCGTCAGGTAGTTCAGCCTTATTTTTTATGCTCAGAAGAAATACTGGATAAAAAAATAGTGTCCTTGGATGGTTTCAAAATTATTTCTGTCTGAGTCATCATTTATCTAGGAGTGATATTTATATATTTGTGAATCACATATTTATCAGTGTGAGTCACACCTGGGCTTGTGCGAGTTCTTTCCTTCTTGTGTGTGTGTGTGTGTGGTACTGGGGACTGAACCTAGCGTTTTCACACTGAGTTACATCCCTAATTGTTTCTTTTTAAAAAAATTTTGAGACAAGTTCTTGCTAAGTCACTCAGTTACCCAGGGTGGGCCTGAACCAGCAATCCTCCTGCCTCAGCTTCCCAGAGTGCTGGAATTACAGGCATGCACTACCACGCCCAGCCAGAGATGTTCTTAACAGGAAATATAAAACCTGAAGGCACTATTTTCTTACTTAGAAGGCATTCTTCTATTTTCAGGACTCACAGCTAGTCATTCCTCACAGGTTTAAGTTCCTTCCGGTTTCCTTTCTGTCCAGTCTATACAGTTGCAGGTGGGAGCATGCCTGTGTGTGTGTGTGCGCATGTGTGTGTGTGTGTGTGGGGGGGCACTAAAACATCAATATTCGCTATTTTTTATGACAGAAGTAAATATCTTTGTTTCACTTTCTTTAACATGGGATGTGCATTCCTAACAGTATTAAGGACAATGTAAACTCCAGGTGTGCGTATAGTGGATCTGTAGGAATTACTCACCTTTAATAACGGGAACTTTGTGCCCACTGCACACCTCCCCAGGCCTCCCTCCCACAACCCCCGCCTCTGCTGCTCACTTTCTCCTTCTGAGTCGGACTGTGCTGGAGTCTTTAGCTCCGTTCGACCTGGCAGAGTTTGTCCTGTGCCTGGGTATCTCACTTAGCGTTCTGTCTTCCAGGCTCACGGGGCGCTTAGCACACGGCAGGATTTCCTCCTCTTTAGAGGCTAGACGACCTTTCTTACAGGCTTCAGCTTCCACTAATCTCTTCTCTAAAAATTCTACCAGGCCGAGGCAAAGGAAGGAGTGAAGTGGGGAGACAATTTTTTGCTCTTGTTGCTTTTGCTGTTTTCTGCCACCATGAACGGTTGCCCTCTGCCGTGGGCCACCCTGCCTTAGAGCCAGAGAATATGGACAGAAAACTCCACAAACTGTGAGCTAAATAAACCTTTCTTTCCTTTAAAAAAAAAAAAGTACAGAGACAGAAGCACAAAAAAGTACAAAAAAGTAGAGAGACAGAACATTTCTTGAACATTCTGTACATATTTTTAAATCAGGAGTGAATAATTTAAGTGAAACAGAAAAACCTCCTGAAAACACATAGACGGCACATAGTCATTTGTGGATTAGGGAGTCAGTCCACATCCAAGAAAATGCTTTTCAACGCACTTCCCCTCATATACAAGCTTTTGCCAGGAGGAGGGGGAGTTTGGCTGGCTGGGTGGCCGCTTAACGTTGTGTGTGGACAGGCCGGATGAGCTGCTTTCTATTGCACAGCAGGGGCGATGTATTTGACAATAATACATTGCCTATCTCCAAACAGAGGGAAGTGAGGATTCTGAATGTACTTACAAAAAAGAAATGGAAATGTCTAGGGTAATAGATATGCTAATGACCCGGATTTGATCATTACACAATGTATACGTGAATCAAAACATCCCATTGTATCCCAAGAATCTGTATAATTATGTGTCAAAAGTATAAAAATAATAAAGTCATAATTGCCTAACAAGTCCATGGATGTAGTGATTGATAGTTATGTTATTTCAGCATGCCTTCGTGAACCACCTGCTCAGTGCTAGACTCTAGCAGGCGTATTGACTGCCTCACAGTGCACTTTGCTGCTGTGTGATAAGGTGATATAACACGGTATAATATACAGAGGGGGAGTTTCATTCAGTTCACAAGCACAGTGGTCGCGCTCCCTTTGCTGTCTGTCCTTGCAGATCCCTGCTCTTCCCGTCTCTGGTGTCCCGCCGCAGGAGGCTCGCGGCATGGGCTCTGTCATCCGGATTCCTTTCCTTGTGGATTCCCCGAGTAGGTGATCAAAGACAAGAGGAAAGAGGAGGTGAAGTATTCACTCCCTAAACTACCGGCTGGAGATTGACTGGAGATTGAAGGTGCTCTTCCCCCAGGGCTACCTCTTGCTTCCTGAGGAGTAGGCATTTGTGTATAAAAAATAAAGTTTCTTAAAATTTCCTTTTATATAAGAAAAATAAACTGAAATTGAAATTCAATTATGAATTCCTTTTTTTTTTTTTTTTGAGGTACTGTGGATTAAACTGAGAACCCTCACCTTGAGCTACATCTCTGGCCCTTTTATTTCTTATTTTGAGACAAGGCCTTGCTGAGTTCCTGTGTTGCCCAAGGTGAGCTTGAACATGCGTTCCTCCTGCCTCAGCCTTCCAGACTGCTGAGATTACAGGTGTCAGCCACCACAGACTTCCTTTATTTCCTTTAACTGTTTGTATGCTTTATAATCTTAGACATTTTGTATAGAGGTAAAGGCATTTAATAGTAAAGTCAAATTCATAACTGTGAGATAAGAAATTTTTAAAACTTATTTTTAATTGAAAAATAATAATCCTGTCTGCATATTCACAGGGTACAGGTGATTTTACTGGGATGATTAAATTGGGTGAATTAACAAAGTCATTATCTCACAGGCACCATTGTTTTGGTGAAATCACCTCACATGCTGATTTTTGTGTTAAGAACACTTAAAATCTATTCTTTCAGTAGTTTTGAAATATCAGATGCATTATTATGGTTACTTTTATGCAAAATAGGCCACACAAGCTTTGTTCTTCCTGCCTAACTGACACTGTCCCTCTCTCCAGCCTTCTCCCTCCACTGCAGCCCCTGGTAAGCACCAGTTCACTTCTCTGAATTCAACCTCTTCAGATTCCTCAGAGGGACATACTAGAGTCGGGCATGTGATTATGACACCTAAAATACTGGGTCCCTCTCTCCAGCCTTCTCCCTCCACTGTAGCCCCTGGTAAGCACCAGTTCACTTCTCTGAATTCAGCCTCTTCAGATTCCTCAGAGGCAAGGTCATGCTCTGTTTGTCTTTTGTGCTTTGTGTATTTAGGATAATATCCTCCATATTCATCTGTGCCAAAAATGACAGGGTTTATCTTCTTTTAACAACTTACTAGTATTCCACAGAATATAAAATTACCAAGAAAGGAAGGAGGTGAAGGAGGAGGAGGAGGAGGAGAGAGAGGAGAAGGAGGAGAAGGGAGAGGGAGAGGAGGAAGAGAACAAATGTTGCTGAGGGAGTGGAGAAAAGGAAACACTTGTGCATTGGTGGGAATGAAACTTCATACACAGATTGTTGAATCTGAGTTTCCCCAGAAAACTAAAAGTAGCATTACTATGTAATGATAGAAGCTTAATTATGCATTCTCTGTGTTCTGACACCTGCATTTGTGAGTTAATCTTTTTGTGATGGGTTTCAATGGATGTCCCAGTATTTTAGGTGTCATAATCACATGCCCGACACTAGTATTTGATCTCTTCGTGGTTCTCTCAAGTGAATAATACTGAAGGGACAACTCTGCATGTGCTTCCGGGTCAAGGCACTGTCCATCTATGAAAGCGCCACCTTCCTGACCTTGTAGCTCAGAGGCACTTCTTCCAAGGACACAAAACGGCATCCATATGCTTGTCCTTGGTTATGGAAGGAAACTTCTCAGCATGTAAGAATCAGACGACAGTTGACTACATTCTTTCGCATTCTTCCAGATCTCCAGGATACAGTGGATGTCCTTCGGATTCACACGACATTTATTTCTTAGCCAAGGAGAGCAGGAGAAGAAAGGAGCCTCACATTTGCCAAGCATGGACTCTGGCCAGACGTTACTACTGGTGATTTATACTTTTCACTGTATTTATCTTTCATAAAATATTTATCAAGTTCTTTTAAAGGTGGAAAGTAAAATTTAAAGGAACCAAATGACTTGCTAAACATCTGACAGCGGCACAAGCACTACTCAACCTGTCTGATTCAATATTTGTGTTCTTTGATAATTGTATTTTTCCATTGCTTCTGAATGGTAATTGCCAACTGAGATGATAAACTTCATGTTAGGGAAAGTCCAATCTACCTCCTTATCTCTACCATTTGGCTGTGTAGAGAACAGGAACAATAAGTATTTGAATGATTGCATGTAGTTGCATACCAGTCTGGAAAATACCAGTTCTCAGTTGAAAAGACTTGGAACAGTTGCTTTAACAAATCTACTACTGTCTGTCAAAGCAAATGCACATGGCTGCTTCTGCTGAAATACTGTACATGCTGTGATAAAAAAATTTCCGGGCAGGGTTAAATATAAAATATAAATTAATTTATTACAGTAAAAGACACTTTTCCATTGATCCTCCTCAAAATACTCCCCCCTCTGAAAAAAGAGATTGAAGAGGATTTCAGAAAATGGAAAGATATCCCTTGCTCATGAATAGGAAGAACAAACATTGTGAAAATGGCCATACTCCAAAAATTGCTGTACAGACTCAATGCAATCCCAATCAAATTACCATTAGAATACCTCACAGAGCTAGAAAAACCATTCTTAAAATTCATCTTGGATGCTGGTATATAGCTCAGTGGCATAAACGACTGCCTGGCAAGCATAAGGTCCTGAGTTTGATTCCCATTTCCAAAAAAAAAAAAAAAAAAGAGAAGAAAAAATTCATCTGGAACCAGAAGAAACCAGAATAGCATCTAGAAACAGAATAGCAAAGCAATCCTGGGCAACAAAGGCAAAGCAGGAAGGATCACAATCCCTGACTTGAAATTATACTACAAATCTCCTGTGATAAAATCAACATGGGATTGGCAAAAAACAGACCTGAGGATCAGTGGAACAGACTAGAAGATGCAGCCACAACTACAAACACACCCAGCCACCTTATCTTTGACAAAGGGGCCAAACACATTCACAAGAGGAAAGATAGCCTCTAATAAATGGTGCTGGAAGAACTGGCTCTCCCCATGCTGAAGATTAAAATTAGACCTATGTCTCAATCAAAATCTAAACATTAGAACAGAAACACCAAATCTACTGGAAGAGAAAGTAGGTAGAAATCTTGAAGACATAGGGATAGGTAGAGAGTTCATGAACAAAAACCGAACTGCATAGGAAATATTTCAAAGAATCAACAACTGGGATCGCATCTTATTGAAAAGCATTTGCACATCAAAAGAAATCACCAACAGAGTAAAAAGAAAACCTACAAACTGGGAAACAATTTTAGCCAACTGTCCCTCTGCAGAGGACTTCTATCTAGAACATATAAAGAGTTCAAAAAAAAAATCAGGCCCCCAAAATTCAGCAGAAACCCAAAAGCAATTTAGAAAACTCATCCTTAAAATTCTGACCTTTCAGAACCAGTTTTGGCTCCCAACTCTGTATTCATCTGGGTTTTCTGGTGCTGCAGAACCAAAAGGGTGGGTGAACTGAGGGGCAGACAGATGACTACAAAGCAGTGGTTCACATGGAGATGGGGGCGGAAATGTCCCCAAATTTGCCCTTTGAGATCTGGAGATCCAAGAAAGCTGGTGGTGTATTTGCAAAGCCTGAGAATCCGAAATACCAGAGACAGAAGAAAAATGATGTTCATGATCAAGCAGAGCAGCCTTTTATGTCTCCAGGGATTTTACAGCTTCTCTACTACATGTTAGGGTCTACCAGCCTCCTCTTCACTCCTCTGCCATCCCCAGGACTGGTTGTGGGAGGGAGAGGCAGCAGCTTCTTGCAGTTTGAATTTTGTCCTAAATGCCTACTTTAATCTCTCAACCAGTTTGTGACAAATATAAGGAACGACATGATATTTAAAAGTACAGTTTTGTAGAAACCATAAAACAATAAATTATTCATTTTAGGTTAAACATTTAGATGTAACATATTGATGTTATAGATGATTCTAGTATCTCGAACTGTAAATTAGACACAATTAATTTGCCAAATAGAGGAACAGAATCTTGTGGGAATTCCTCCCTAGCTTGAAAGAGGTTCTAGGAAGGCATTGGAAAATTACGTCGTAGTTCAAGACACATGTTACAAAAATCCTTGTTGTTAACCAAAAAGTTCTGCTCCTTTCAAGGTAAGCATGCCAGCGGCATGGGCAGGATCTGGAAAAAATGCAAGATCTAGAAGCAAATCAAAAGCAAAACATTCTTATAATCCCAGCAGTCTGAGAAACTGAGACAGGAAGATCACAAGTTTGAGCCCAGCCTGGGCAACTCAGCAACTCAGAAAGACCCTGTGTCAAAATAAAAAGTACAAAAGGGCCGCAGATGTAGCTCAGTGGGAGGGCCCTGCGTTCCATTCCCAGTACCACAAAAACAAAAACAAAACCTCATCTTTGAATTCAATCTGCTCCATCCAGTAGAGTAACAGTTCAGGGAATTTATTGTCTATTTAGTTGCCATAGAAAGAGACGCTTCCAGGCAGAAAAAAGATACAATTAATAAACTAGTGAAAAGTTTGAGACATATCTGAGTTCAGTGTCAACTCAAATTGATATGTAAATTTTAGGGTGCTTATTTTTGATGTAGCCTCCCCCAAATTCTATTTAGGATCCTGCCCATGGAACTCTTTTCAGGCCTATGAGGATTTCCCATGTAAGACACTCAGGTTTCACCACAGAGATAGTATCAAAAGAACTCAACTACTTCAATCCTTTTCCATAAGTACCGTGTCCAGCCAGACACTGTTTAAGGATACCAGGTGTTCTCAGCACACTCAGAAGGAATGTTGTGATATGTCCACATCATAGTGGACAACATGATAAATATTCCTGCTCTTGTGAAGTTTCCGTTCTAGTGATAAGAGGAAGGCAACAAAACAAATAAAAATAAGGAATAAGGAAGGAGTACATACTATTGATACTGAGGTTGATAAGAAAAGAAGGGCAGGAGTGCTGAATGATGGTAGGCTTTCAATTATAACTTGGTCAAAGTAAAACTAGAACACCATCCCATCTGATGCTAACGGAAATAATTTAAACATTTTTATCTTTATGAATGATGTTTGCTATGGGGTTTTATAGATAAACCTTATCAAACTTAAGGGATCCCCCTTTTATTCTTAGAGTAATTTAAAATAAACACAAAAATAGATGTTGAATTTTATCTTTATCTATTGAAGTGATCATATTTTTCTTTATGAATGTTATGGGTTATATTGATTGATTTTCTAATGTCAAACAGAACCAGAGTATTTATGGACATCAGTCAACTGCTGTGTGGTGCATTACCATTTTCATATATTGATGGAATTCATTCTTTAATATTTTATATAGATTTTTAGCATCCAGTTTCATAAGAGAAATTGATTTGTATTTTTCCTTTCTTGTAATGTCCTTGGCGGGTCTTATCTTCAAGGTATGTTGATCTCATAAAATGATATGAAAAATATGCCTTCATTTATTAAAGTTCTTTTTATGAAATTGGTATTCTTTTTCCTTTTTTATTGTGTACCTGTTTTGAAACATGTATACACTATGGAATGGTTAAATCTAACCAGTGTATTACCTCATGCAGTCGTTATTTTTGTGGTTAGAGTACTTAACAGCCACCACCTTTACACTTCTCAAGAGTACAATATCTCACCATGTTCACAGGAACCTTGCCGAACGATAGGTGTCTTGAAATATGTTCCTTCTATCTCTAGGATTATCTGTCCTTTGACCAACATTGCCCTTTCACCAGCCACCTGAGCCTCTGGTAACCGTTCTTATTTATATTCCCTACTTCAATAAGATCATTAAAAAATGATTTCCCATGTCAACGAAACCAAGTGGTGTTTCTTTCTGTGCCTGGCTTCTTTTACTTAACATAATGACCTCCAACTTTCTTCATGTTGTTTCAAGCAGTAGGACTTCATCCTTTTTCCATTTACTTCATGCGGGACAGTCAGAGTGATTCTACGTCTTGCCTACTGTGAATAGGGTTGCCGTGAACATGGGAGTATGGATATCTTCCTGAGATGATGATTCCCTTTGGGTATATACCGTACTGAGAAGTGGAGTTGCTGGGTCATGTAGTGGTCTACTTTGAGATTTAGAGGAACCTCCATACTGTTTTCATAATTTACAAAGCCATCACAGTATAAAAGCATTCCCTCTGATCCACATCCTGCCCAACGCTCATTTGACTTTTGATAACCTCCACTTTAACAAGGGTGAGATGATATCTTATTGTGGTTTTCATTTGGATTTTACAGATGATTAGTGATTCTGAACATTTTTTTGCATACTCACTGGTTGTTTTATGTCTTCTTTGGAAAGATGTCTATTTAGGCCCTTTGTTCATCTATGTATTTTTTGTTTTACAATTCAACTGTATGATCTTCTTTATATTTTGGATATGAACCCATTATCAGATATGTGGCTTGCAAATACCTTCTCCCATTTCATGGACTGTCTTTTCGTTTTGTTAATTGTTTCCTTTCTGTGCAGAGATTTTAAGTCTTGATCTAAACCCACTTGGCTTTATTTTTTTCTTGCATTGCCTGTAATTTTGGTGTCACACGAAGAACATTATTGACATCATCAATGTCAAGGAACTTTCTTTAGTATTTTGAGGGTTTCAGGTATTTTACTCAAGGCTTTGACCTATTTTAGGGTTTTATTTTTTTTGTGAGTGGTATGAATTGAATTTTATCTTATTGCATGTGGGTATGTAGTTTTCCTAACATGATTTATTAGTGACTTTCCAACATGATTTTTCTCTCTTATGTATTCTTATTTCTTCTGTCAAATATAAGTTGACTGTGTAAGTATGAGTTTCTCTGGGACCCCTACTCTGATTGGCTTATTTGTATGTTTTTATGCTAATATCATATTGTTTTGGTTCCTATAGTTTTGTAATATGCAGTCATATATAGCTTAATGCTGGCCATGTGTACTGAGAAATGCATTAAGAAGCAATTTCATTATTGTTTAATTTCATTAAATGAACATTATAGAATATAATTGCATAATATAAGATGGGTAGGACAGCACTAGGTGAATTGTATATGTATGTGGTCTGACACTACATAAAATATTGCTATACTGCACACACTACAATTTGTTTTGTTTTGTTTTGTTTTTTGGTACTAAGAATTGAACTCAGGACCTTGCACTTGCCAGGTAGGTGCTTGTGCCACTGAGCTATATCTCTGGCCCCACACACCACAATTTGAAAACATGAAATATGATGCCTCAAGTGTGTCCTTCTTCTAAAGGATTGCTTTAGCTATTCTTTGTCCTTTGTGATTTTATATGAATTTGAGGATTTTTTTCATCTATTTCTATGAAAAGGACAACTAGAATTTTTACAGGAATTGCATGGAATCTGTAGATCACTTTGAGCACTATGGACATTTTAACAATATTAATTCTTCCAATCCATGAACTCTGGCTGGTCCTTTATAAAGAGACGATTTGTTCCTTGAATTCTGAAGGCGGGGAAGCCCACGACGGCAGGGCTGCACCTGCTGAGATCCTTCTTGTGATGTGAAGATACTTGGAAGGCACGTGAGGGACTCGGCCAGAAAGAATTCACCCCAGCCCGGATAGCAGAGGAGCCACTTTTGCAACCTCATTTATAACAACGATGACATTAACCCAGCCTGTCCGCTCTTCAAAGTGTCCTCCCAACATTGTCACTGTATTTGCTCTTAGCTACGGGCCAGAGAAGCTGTCAGCAGCACCACAATAGCAACTAAATCTCAGCGTGAGTTTTGGAGAGGCCGTGCGACCCCTGGAGGCGGCTTCCTCCAAACCCAGCTCCCTTAGCACGTGCTTCTTGTTTTCTTTAGGGTGATCTTTCCCATGCCGTTCTTTGGAACATATATTCTGAGAACATATTTAGATCACTCCATGTCAGTTTCTTCTTTTCTCTCTCATTTTCCTAGTTGTAGTTATACAGTCTATATGTGTTCCACCTGTAGTTGTGTTTTCTAAGGTGTTTAGTGTCTGTCTTTTCCGTTAGACTTAAACACCACGAGTATAGAACTGATACTTATTTTGCTCACCTCTGTGTCTGGGTCTGATTACTATGGCTGAAACCCACTGGCATCAACAAACATTTGAATGAACTGATATTTTCTTCTCAGTGTTTCAGATTTTTGAAGTGAATTATGGGAAGGACTAGTTCCTGGCATCTACTTGCTTTATTTGATGACAATTTGAGTCTCTATCTCCTAATACTTATGTGAAATTACAGTCCCGAAGGTCATGCTTTGAGTTATTTGTGCATTTTCAAGGAGAATTTTTGCAAGCAATGTAAGTACATCCATGTTGTCCCACAGTAGCAGAGCTGGGTCCCCACAGAGAGGGTAATCGCCTGAACCCGAGCTCGGTGAGATCAGGTTTTACAGCTCTCAGAGAGTATTTGTCCCCTGAGAGCTCAAAGCTCCATAACTACAAAATAACCTTCCGGTTTCCTTTCTTCAGCAGTTCACCTCCTGACCTGATTCCATTTGTCTTCGTATTAGAGGGAGCAGCCCAAGAAGCAGAGTCACCTTGGCCATTATTTGCTCATCCAGTTACTAATAGTCATCTAGTAGCAACAATGACCTTCCCCCACACCGATGTATTACCTGGAGCCTGCAACAAGGTCCACGGGAAAAAGTGCCAGTGATAATCATCCCGATCGATGCTATAATTCATCATTCTCTACCAACTGCGAGATTCTCTTCTTTTCTTATCATAGCAACAGTCTTCAGGCTGAACATTGTGGGGCTTTTTCAGAACTTCTGCTTTCTGCATTAAGAGATCGAGTTTAAAATGGGATAAGCGATTATCTAAGAAGAAACCAGGAGATCCAGGGTAAGAGCTTGTTAACTGATTCCCAGGCTGACAGCCTTTTTTTTTTTTTCCTTCATTTTCTCCCTACTTCCAGAGAACTTTAAGCTTTTTGGCCAAACATTAGAGTCTTCAGTTAAAGTTGTTTTTCTTCTTTCAGAGAATGCATTTATGATTTGTGACCTGATCATAGACGGAGGTGCTGCACTTGCATGTTGTGCTGCAGAGTGAGGAAGGTGAGTTTCCAGGTGAGACCCATCGTCTGCATGCGCTGGTCAGGGCAGAGGCAGCCAGGTCATGTGTGAGGCAGGTAGCTTTCCTTTAGCTTGTTCAGAGCTTTGGCTTGAATACTTAGAATATGAAAAATCAGTTTCACCCAGTAAATTTAGTGTTTCTGTTTTAATATTTAGATTTTTGACCCATTTTGACTTTAGCTTAGTGCACAGTGTTAGACATGGGTCTAGTTTTAGTCTTTGGCATGTGGAAAGGGGAAAGGAGGAAAGAACAAGAAAAAAGTATATGTATACACAAGATAGTTACAATAGTTTTACAGCTAGCTTGTCCTAGTTCTTTGAGAAGAATGCTTCACGCTAATATTGTTTGGACAAGATATCATGACTCTATCCTGTACTCTGATCAACTAATACACAGACAACAGTATGCAATGTATCAACTATTTTAACTGTTTTACTAACCTGTTTATCTTTGTTCTCTTTAAAATTCAAAAGTAATCTGTTTCATAGATCCAGAACATCTAAACCCCAATGAATTCCTATTAGAACATGTAACTTTGCATAGGTTATTTAAACTATTCCAATCTCAGTTTTCTTTTTCAGAGGATACAATCATATTAATTATCTTGACAAACCCCAGGGTTGCTGAAAGGATCAGATAAGGTGTCAATGTAAAATGTTATTGCAGGGCCGGGGATGTAGCTTAGTGGCATAAGTGCCTGCCTGGCAAATGCAAGGTCCTGAGTTTGATCCCTGTATCAAAAAACAAACAAACAAACAACAAAAAATGTTATTGCTATTTGGAAGCCCATACTCATATTTAAAAAAGAAAAGAAGGAGGAATAGAAAGTAATAAAGGAGAGAGAAATCACGCTTAAAAGCCAGCTATAAAGTGCACAGAAATGAAGAGGTATAAGTTAAGACAAACAGGAAAATAAGACTTGACCTTGAGTTCTAATTCTGTCACTATCGACTTACCTGGTATCTGCAACAGGACCTGTTAATGGTCGCATGAGTTGATGGACTAAAGTGTCCCAGTGAGATCAACCACCAGCATGTAGTTCTGAGAACATGAGAAAATCATGCTCTCCACATGGGAACGGAGAACAAGAGGAGCGTGCAGCATGCATCAGATTCGATGTCTGTCTCAGTCCGCCAACCACGAGGCGGGCCTGAGGTCAAGGGTGCATCTTATGCATCCGTGTAGGCCTGGTAATCTGCACACAGCATAGTCAGCCTCAGGAAAGCACTCGGTGCCTGCAGACAGGACGGGGGAGTTGGTGACATCCAGCACTTTATGTGGTCTTTGAGTCGGTGCTACTGAAGACATGTTCCTATCTAAGTGCAATGATTTTTTTGAAGAGTTGGAAATAGTTGTAAAGATTTGTGAATGCAGTTTTTGTCACTCAACTGAAACTTAGAAGTATAGTTCATTTTTTACAAAGCCACAAGTTGGCAAGCATATTTGATTCCCAATTCATTAATTCCAGTTATCCATATTGACTTCCAACAGTAGATACAATCGCTCAGCTGAAAAATCAGTGAGTTGAAAGAGTTACTTGCTTGTGCCCAGTTTAGAGTAAATGTAAAGGGCATGTAAAGGTGAATGTGAAGAGAAAGTGTAAAATAGTGTTTCTTCACGATGAAGAGCTGAGACTAGACTCAGAGTGGTTTGGCTTCAAATCTGACTGCTGCTGTTCAGCCCTCAGTAAATTTCAGCTTCCACGTTTGTGTACTGGGAATGGAATTTCACGACTTGTGAGGATTTACCATGGGGCACACAGTAAATGACAAATCACCTCTACACCAGCTCAGGTCATGATGATCGCTTCCACATATACAAGATGACAAGCAAAATTTCTAAAATTTACAATGAAAAGGTAATAATTCTGTTATACTGGCATCGTCATGTCTGTAGAGCAAGGCTTGGAGAAGACTTCACAGGAGCTTTGGAACGTGGTATTCTTTGAATGCATGAGGTTTGCGTTAAAAGAAAAGAGCCCTTTTGTCAAGAAGAATGAGGTTTTTTTGTTTTGTTTTGTTTTGTTTTGTTTTTTCCCTGAGAATTAACTATGCATTTCAGGTGTGAGAGCACTTCCCACCTATGAAACGAAAAATGACAACAGATCAACAAATACCTCAAAAGAATTTGTGGTGCTTCTTTTCTTTTCATAGATTAAAGTAAATTAATCTTTTTTCTTCCATGAAGATTTTAGAATTGAACCCAGGATTTCATATGTGGAAAAGATAGTAAAAATGTTTTAAAATGATTCTTACACTGTTTTGAAAAAATTTGAGAAATCCTTATCTGGTGCATTTATCCCAGTGGGTGGCTTTTGAAGAAAGAAACAGGTTATCTTAGTAACCCTGCTCAATGTAAATTCTCTCTAGATCAGCGGTCTCTGGATTCAAAAGTTGAAAACTGGACTAATACAAAGTTAAAAACTGGTATTTTCTAAATGTCCCTCTTACTCATACACGAATTTCTACAGTTTTCCCTATCTGTGGTAAATTGTACACTCTGAATATCAGATTAGACCATAGGATCATTTTAGATTAATGACACGTTTTGTTTAACAATCTTTCAGGATCACAACAATAAATAACAACATTGCTCTTAAAACAATGGACATGAGGGAAATGTCGATAGAAGTAAGATTAATTCAATTTTACACTAATTTTGCTAAGTGTTATGGTCTGATGGTGTCGCTCCTAAATTCATGTATTGAAGTGCTAACCTCCAAAGTGAATGGTATTCGGAAGGGAGGCCCAGAAGGTGATTAAATCATGAGGGAACAACCTGCATGAATGGGACTAATGCTTGTAGAAAAGGGGACTCTGGAGGTACAGGTAGATGCTTCAAGCAGGGAACTCAGTAAAAAGCATGATCTATAGACTAAGAAAGAGGTCCTCAGCAGACAGCGAGTCTGCCAGTGCCTTATTGTTGAGTTTCTCTGCATTCCAGTGAGAATTAAGTGTGTGTTGTTTGTATCCACCAAGTGCACGGTATTTTATTGCATCATCTAGCCTGGACTGAGACATTAGGCTCTTTTAGTATAATGTAAAGGATGATTTTTGGTTGCTTTACAGTTAGACAGGACGTTGGCTTTTCCAGTAAGCAATTAACATGGTGATTTCACATAAACCTTTCTATCATTTAGATCAGTTTTCTATGAAGTGAGAAGGTTGGGAATGCCTTGTCCCCACAATACTTTCATTTGGGGCACTGTATGGTCTACAGATTCTCTGAAGCTGCAGTGCTACTCATCATGTCATGTTTTAGGTTAGGACTCCTGAAAACAGCTACAGCAGTGCTGAAACAAGCCACCCTGTGCACGGGCTGAGGGAGTGCAGCAGCCTCCCCGCCCGCCACT
>NW_004955511.1:3384163-3414606 GCF_000276665.1 Chinchilla lanigera | reverse complement strand
CTCTCTGCTATCCTGGTCATCTTGATCTCCTACCTGTTTATATTCATCACCATCCTGAGGATGCAGTCTTCTGAAGGACGCCAGAAGGCCTTCTCCACCTGTGCCTCCCATCTCACCGCGGTCTCCATCTTCTATGGCTCAGGCATCTTCATGTACCTGCAGCCCAGCTCCAGTCACTCCATGGGCTCCGACAAGATGGCGTCCGTGTTCTACACCATGGTCATCCCCATGCTGAACCCCCTGGTCTACAGCCTGAGGAACAAGGAGGTCAAGAGTGCCTTGAAGAAGGCTGTGTGGAAGGCAAAGTCTTCTGTGGGATTCCTGATTTAGTTATGCAAAGTCTGTCTTTAAGGCAGTTGCACCTACCTCAGACTGCTGTTTGTTAAGCCTAATGCATAGGCCCCCTCAAAAACAGTTTCTGTTGACTTTCCTCCCAAACCTTGTGTTTTTCACACTTTCCTTTTTCTGTAGGTGATGTATATTTTTGTTCAAATCTGGCCTTTTTAAATAATAAAAAGCATATTTTAGAAAGCTTGTCTTCCTTTCCAAATAGGGTTTGTTAACAAGGGTGGATGTGCTTATTTATTTAGTGGTTTTCCTGGATCACTTGTATTATTTATCTATTCTTTGCTGTGTATGACCATTGAACTTTTAATTATTAGCTTTATGGTCCACTAACAATTGAGTATATTTTCTTAATGCTCTAAACAATTAATTCTCATTCTTTTCTGCATCATATATTGGAGCATATTTTCAATATTCTAGCAGTTTCAATTCTTAATCTTGTCTTCCTACTTGTCTAGCTTTAGAATGAGGTAAAGATGAGCGATTACCTCATTTTTGGGTCTTGTTCTGGGAGCATAAAGCTTTGAGCATGTCTATAATTTTCACAATCTTTAGGTATATGTTGGAGCTTTTCAAAGCCTCCTATATATTTCAAATTTCTTCAAAAATTCCTTGAAAAGTTTGATCAAACTATAATTTGCTACAGTTTTATTTATATCTTCAGAAACTGCAGTGATATATTATGAAATCACTGTTGCTCAATTCTTTGACATATGGCTTAGGAATACAGCTTTTCTCCTTGAGTGATTCAGGCTGAAATAAAAGCAAGAGCTGTGAGTTTTGCTGCTAGGTGATGAGACGGTGATCCTTCTCTGTGATGGGTAATTTTAGAATCCCCCTAACACACTTTTTTTCTCAATTCAGTGACTGTTAGGCTCATTTTTTCTCAGCCACCACGGTTTCAATCTGCTTTCAAGGCTTCCACAGAGTTGGCGGATACAGCAAGTTAAGCCACATGGAGGGAGATGGTAGATAAGCCCTTAGAACCTGATCTCACCTCAGAAACATGAATTTCCACAGCTCTTCACATTCCAAATTCCCTTCAAGCATTCTATAGTTTCCACGTGAGAGACCACAATACCTGGTTTTACAATAATAAGAAGAAAAGACGCATTGATGATTGTGGGCAGGAAAGAGCTGGCCATGTCACTAATAACCAAGCAAAGCAGCATGGAAGAAAGACCATCTGCTTGGGGCAAGAAGAGGGAGTTAAGTTCAGACCTTAGAACTGAAGTTGGTGTCCGGTCTCTACTGTGAAACCCAGTACCAGGCCGAACTCCGCAGGCCCTGTGCGCGGCCCGTGCCAGTGGGTCAGGCCTTCAGACCCATATTTGCCAGACAGGCAAGGGATTGGGTCCACCTTCCCTCACCCAACCAAAGCACAGAGCAACACTCTATCTGCTGGGGTTAGGACAGAAAACTAGGGAAAAAAATTTGCTTCAACACGCAGAGCCCACCCAGAACAGAGATTTGTGACGGCCCATGGATGCACGTCAGTGCCAAGGGACGAAGTCTCTGGAGCCAGCCCGGTGCCGGGACGAGACTGCGGGCCCACGCGCGTATCCTTTATTCTGGCCAGGGTCACTTGTGACTTGTGAGCGGCAGTCGTGAGCCATGCGTACACCACAGCAGGAGGCAGGCTACAGCCGCACGGGCCTTGGGGCCTTGGGCCCGCCCCTTCGCTGCACAGATCTCTGCGCTGTGGGCTCCAGGTGTGAGCTGGCACTGTAGCGTTGGCGGCCCTCCGCGCCCTCTTCCCAACTTCAGGCAACACAGCATGAAGGGAATAATCATTCGCTTGGGGAAAGAAGAGGGAATTTGTTGTCCAGTCATTGTACGGGAGCTTAGATCTCGGGGAGGGCTAGGGCCGGGCAGAATCCTATAGCAACTGACCGCAGAATAGTGACTATGGCCAGCGTGTCGGGACTTAGCCTGACTCTAGGTCAAGACTGGGTATGAACTACCTTTTTTTAAACCAACTGTTTGTACATGTTTTCAGCCCATGTAGCTTACTCGCACCTTGAGGAATGGTTACATGGACACATTCCAGCCTCTTTCCTTCTTTTTTTTAACCCGTCCCTTTCCCCCTCCTCCTCCAGGCCCCCTGTCCCACTTCTCGTCCTGGTTGTTATGATTTGTCTTAGCTCATGTTATGGCCTGCAGTGTTGACACTAATTGGGGTTATTAGTTCCTGTACATGGCATATCTTCATTCTTATTTCCCATTCCCCTCCTCCTCACCCCTCGCCTCTGCTTCCTTGGACCACTTCCCTATGGCAACAAACCCATCCCCTTGTACCTTTCTACCCATCCTTTATTATGAACCACCTTTTTTAGATACTCCCCCAGTTCATTTTAAGCAACATGGCAACTGCACATTTTGTACAGACGTGGGTTTGGGGGACCTTCCGTTGCTGGAGCAGTAACAGTACCATGACTGTGGACCCATAGTAAAAATGGAACCCCGAGCGCCATCTAGTGCTGAAATGTTAGACGTGACTACTGGCTCAGAAAATAATCAGGCACTTAGGATTTCTGAAAAGGTAGGCACAAAAAAACCAGAATACCAAGGCTGGGACAAATATTGAACATCCCAGCTTGCATTTAATGTTACACACCAACAAGCATTAGGAACTTCCATGGAGCTCAGATTTCACCTAATCACCAAACTAAGATGCTACAAACTGATTCTATAGCAACCAATATGTGAGAACGCTTGAAGAGGGAATTCAAAATAGGTGCTTGAAAGAAACTTAACAAGCTTCATGAATACACAGAGAAAGGACTCAATGTTCTACAAGACAGATTTAACAGAGGTACTAAAGCAGCTAAAATATCAAACAAAAATCTTTGAGCTAAAAATTACACTAAACCAAACAAAAACACAATGGAAGGCATCAAAAGCAGAATAAACAAAAAAGGACTGGTGATATGAAAGACAGGCTGTTTGAAAATATAAATCAGGAGAGGAAAAGAAAACAAACAAAAAGGAATGAACAAAGTTTATGGGAACACTGGAACAGCACTAAAAGAACAAATAGGTTCCACGAGTTCAGGGGTATTTGAGAAAACCAAAAGTAGAAATCTTATTTAAAAAGACAACAACAGAAAATTTTTTAAACCAAAAGAAAGATGCAAATGGGTAGGTCTCCACTCTGTTTCAACGCTATCATGCCTACCTCAGTAATATGGTGAAGCTCTACAAAATTAAAGTGACTGTATTCCCAGAGCAGCAAGAGAAAAGAAATACACAATACGTAAACATCACCCAACACACCCGAAACAAGACTGGTCTGCTGAAGCCTTGTAGGCCATAAGGAATTAGCATGGGGTTATCACAGCACCAAAGGAAGGCAAGGTCAACCAACAATACTGTACCCAGCAAGATATATTCCTACACAAACAAAAGCTGAGAAAATTTGTTTAAACTTGTTGTTTAGAAATGCTAACAGAGATCTTCAAACTGAAAGAGTTGTTAGTAAGTAAGAAGAAAACAGGGAAATGTGTGTATCACACTTGGCCTATCATAAAAGTAGGCAAATTTACAATGCTCTGATTATGTAAAAATGATGCATACACATTTACATCTTTACTACCCAGAAGGAAGATGAAACAATTGAAGTGATAACTATATTAATATGTCAAAGAGATGCACAATATATAAATATGTAACATGGGGCTTTGGAAATTCAAAATATGGGCGGTACAAGTACAGTGTTCTATTAGCATAATTCTCTTTTAAAATTTTTTTCTTTTCCTACCATGACCATGCTATGTTGCTAACATTTCAAGATAACTTACAATTAAAAGATTTTTTTTAGTAAGCTTCATGGCAACCGTGTAGCTGAATTCTAGAATAGACTTTCCAAAAGTAATAAGCAGAGAATCAAGAAACATAGTTTAGTTTGTTACTGTGTACAAGAAACAAAATTCCCCTCTGAGGACAGGCATAGAATGAAAATGAAAGGATGGTAAAAAATACTCCATGAAAATGGGATCTAAAAGAAATCAGCAATAATACTTAGATAAATAGTAATAATACTATAGACTTTAAATCAAAATTAATACAAGATCATTATACATGATAAGTGAGTCAATTCACTCTGAGGAAATAATGATTACAAATATATTCACCAAATATCAGAACATCTAAATCTATAAAGCAAATATTAATAGACATAAAAGGCAAGAGTAGCTGGGCGTGGTGGCAGGCTCCTGCAGTCCCAGCATTTGGAAGACTGGGAAAGGAGGACTGCAGTGAGTTCGAGGCCAGACCAGGCTACATAAGCATATTCAAGGCCAGGCTGCGCTATACAGTAGGACCTTGTCTAAAAACAAAACAAAACAAAACAAAACAAAACAAAACAAAGCAAAGCAAAGCAAAACAAACTAACACAAGATATTTATATTGGGTGTGGTGGTGCATGCCTGTAATCCCAGCACTTGGGAGGCTAAGGCAGGAGGATTACCATAAATTTGAGGCAGCCTGGGCTATGCAGTGTGTTCAAAACCAGCCTGAACTACATGTTGACACCCCATTTCAAAAAGTCAGAAAAATATAAGAGAGAGAAACTTCAATACCATAATGCTAGAGGACTTTGACACTCTATTTTCAGCAGTGGAGAGATCAGATAGAATATCAAAGCATGAATGGAATTAGAGTAAATGTTAGATCAAACAGATTACACTGTAGAGTATTCCATGCCAAAGTGAAGAACGCACAGTCTTCTCAGCAGCACATGAAGCATTATCCAGAATAGAGTATGTGGTGGGTCACAAAATAAATCTCAATAAATTTTTAAAAATTAAAATCATGTCATATATCTTTTCACTTGCAATACAATAAATTAGAAGTCAAAAACAAGAAAAACATAGGTAACTACAGAAATACATAGAAATTTTAAAAATTTATTCCTAAATACCAAACCAGTAAAAAAGAAATTTTAATTGTTTTTTATTTTAAAGAGACAAAAACAATAAAAATGAGACAGAATTTTAAAACAAGATAATAGGAAATTAACAATGGTTATTATATTGTATACTTTTATCTTCAAAATAGTTGCTCAGATTACCAGGTCCAGGCATGCAAAATTGATGAAACAATATAAGCACTAACTGTTTGTGATAAAAAATTAAGATAGGAACGTCATAATCTGAAATGGAAAGGAAAAACAAAAACAAAATTAAGAGAGAAAGTTGCAGCAATCACTGCCCAGAAAACATCAAATAAGCACTCAAGGCACTTAAAAATAAGAACAAATTAAATCTAAAATTATAGAAAAAATAAAAAAGTAAAAAAGTATAGAAATAAATTAGACACTAAAAAGGAATACAATAACAATAAAACAAAGATTATTTTTGAAAGATAAAATTGACCAAACTTTATCTGCACTAATGACTTAAAAGGAGAAAGCTCAGATAAATAAAATCAAAAAAGACGAAAGTGCAACCGACATCATGGAAATATTGAAGATCACTAGAGACTGTTGGGAATAACTGTATGCAAAAATGGATTACCTAGAAGAGATGGACAAAGTTCTGGACACATACACCTTACCACGATTGAATCATGAGAAGAGAAAACCTAGGTATATCAATAATAAGTCACAAGATTGTGTGTGTGCTGATGGAGCAAGCACACAAGTAACAAGATTGAATTGACAATTAAAAAAAAACTTTCATGCAAGAAAAGACCATGACTTAACTGATGAGTTCTAGCAACATTTAAAGAAAAACTAAGACTAATTCTTCTTATATTATGCCTGAAAATTTAAGAGGAGAGAATTTTTCCAACATCATCCTATAAGACCAGCATCACTGGGGTATCCAAACCAGACAGACACAATAAAAATGAAATCTCCACGTCAGTTTCCTTCATGAGCAGAGATACAAAAATCTTCAGCAAAGTGCTAGAAAACCAAGTCCAGCAGCAGATTAAAAAGACTATTCTTCATGATAAAATGGGATTTATTCCAGGGATTCAAAGATGGTTTGCCATACACAAATCAATAAATGTGGTATATCACATCAAAAATGAAGAAAAATCACTTATATGTGTGTTTCTCTGTATGTTGTCATATCTTTTTCCTATTGAAAAGGTCACATGAGTACATGATATTTTTGGTGATGATTCCTAAATATGGAGGTTTAACTTACCAAACAAATACACTATTAGGTGTAAGGACACAGATATCAAGGGTGTGAGTGTTGTCAGTGCTATGTAGTGTAGATAAGATAAAAGGGACAGAAAGACACTGTCAAGACCCCTGTTGTTTTTGCTACCTCATGGGCATCACGAACTGTTCTTTTATCTGGAGCCCTTCTTACATGTGCTACAGTGCCCTGGAGCCAGCCAATTATAGACTAAAAGCTCTACAAACTCTGAGCTAAATAAACCTTTTCCCCTTTAATTTTTGTTGTCAGATATTTTGTCTCAGCAAAGAGAAAAAAATAACTGAGAATTCAGTACCAGGAGTGGAGTTGTTGTTGTGACTATACCTGACCATACAGTTCAGGAGCCTTTGGGAATGATTTAGGAAAGGCTTGCAGATGCCAGTTGAAAAATTAGAGCTGGGATGCCTGGGATAGTACTTGATGGGAGATTTTGGTTGGAGCTCAGAAGACCAGAATGCTAGGAGAAATGATGCCATTAAAGACCTGGCTTTGGAGGTTTCTGCTGGGGAGAAGGACTTCATTGATTATTGGACTCCAGAAAATGTATGTTTTACCTCAGCAGGAAGTTTTTCCACATTTTGCTTGTGTACAGAGACTTTGCCTGGGAGTGAGATTAAGGGCAGAGGACTAATTAATCTTTCAGAAGAAGTTTCAAGGCAGTCTAATGTTCGGGTGGTGGCATGGCTAGTCTTGGATGCTTTTGGCCAGATTTATGCTGAGAATCAGGAGACAAACAGCCCAGGAGAATGACTTAAAATGTTATGAGTTTTGACAGAAAGGAGGCTCTAGTAAAGCTGTGGACTGCAAAGATAGAGCAGAGGAGGTCCTGATTATTGAGAAGGAGCAGGAGAATAAAAAGATGGTCTGAGGGTATCACAAGAAGCAACAGGACTACACCCTTTCAGCTTCAAAATTGCAGAAGTGAAAGACTTTGCTCTGAGAAGAGATTCCTAGAGTACCATGTTCCAGAGTGGTGTGGCCTAGAGAATTTGTCCCTTGGGGCTGGATTCACAGTGCTCACTGATCCAGGCACTTGACCTCTATAACTAAGAGAAAAACAAGCCTGCTTACTGCTGCAGCTGGTGGCAGATTTTGCCATCAACCACATGACCCTGGTTTTAGGTGCATGCAGAATGTAAGAGTTGTGGAGTCAGGAAGGCTTCCACTAAGATTTTAGAAGAAGGCCTGGAAGGCCGGGCAGTGTGCTTGAGAGAACAGTGTGTGAAGCTGTAAGCATAAAGCCAAAGGTGGATACCCTAGAAGGTTGGAGAATCCAGGAACTTGGATCATCCAAAGAAATCTGCAAAGAGTGAGCAAAGTCAGCCAAAGAAAAAAGCCACAAGAGCTACAACCACCAGAAGTGCTGTAAAGGCAGAGCCACCCAAGCCCTTTGAAGTTCACAATTTGCCACAGATTACCGGTGATGCTGGAAGTGGAACTGTGGAATTGAATGTTTATCCTGGTAGATTTTTGTCTTTGTTCTCACTCCTTGCTCTTCCCCTGTTTGTAACTTTTAGAATAGAAATGTCTATCTTGTGCCATTAAAGGTTAAAAGTGCTTAACTTTCTTTTCATTTAAACAGGGGCTTACAGCTAAGAGTTTGCCTTAAATCTCAGAGGCAATTTTAGATTTAGACTTTTCAACAGTGCTAAAACTGTGAAGACTTTAGCAACTCTGAGATAGACTAAATGCTTTTTTACATAAAGTGATACACATAAGTCTTTGAGGGGCAGGGGTGGAATGTTATGGCTTCTGTTTAGATAACCCCCAAAAGCCTCATGCAGTCATAGGTAGGGCTTTTTCAGAATGGCTAGATCTAGAGTGTGTTATGCTAAAATTAATTCATGATATAATGCTAGGCTCAAGAGCACTGAGATTAAGGGTGCAATGGTTGATTGTGTGAATTTGAGTAAGAGAAGATTAACTAAATTAGCTCAGCAACTCCACACCCTGGGGTGTGGGAAACCCACGCTAGGGTGGTATGCAACCTGGACGGTATAAAGGAAAAATAAAGAAGGAGGATTCTGCCTCTGTTTCTCCACATTGGAAGTCATCTCCTGGCTTCCAGCACAGACTATTCAGCTTCTGGTGTGGATCCTTCAGCCTTCTAGGATAGACTCTTCAGCCTTCCATTGCAGACCCATTGGTCTAATATAGACTTGCAAGGGACACTGCAGTGAGCTCCACACCTTGGACTAAATCCTTTGGTCTCCAGTGTGCAGACACCATTTGCACTGTTGCTCATTTGACTCTGGGTGGCCATCCTAAGACAATCTTGTAAATTCATACATTTGTGTATCTTGTGTTATAACTATTTCTCTAATAAGTGCTGAGTGATAGAAAGGGGTGTGAGTATGATCCACTCTAAGTAGTCTAGATAAGATAAAAGGGGCAGAAAGACGTTGTTAAGGTCCCTTGTTGCTTTTGATACCTTGTGGGTTCCACGAATTGTTCTCCTCTGCGACACCCCTTTGCCGTGTGTCACTGTGCCATGGAGCCAGCCAATCATGGGCTGAAACCTCCACAAACTGTGAATTAAGTAAATCTTTTCCCCTTTAACTTTAGGGTCAGGTATTTTGTCTCAGTGATGAGAAAAATAACTGACACTTAACATGGAAGTATAATTTACCAAAGAAACACCTATTTACTGTCATTGAAAACATGAACAAAGAAAGAAATAATAATAAATATGTGTTTTGGTTACTTTTTCTCTCATTGCTGGGACAAAATACCTGATGCCCAAAATTAAGGAAGGAAAGGTTTATTTAGCTCACAGTTTGTGGAGGTTTCAATCCATACTTGGCTGGCTCTGAGGCAGAAGTGGCACATGGCAGAGGGCAACCGTTCGTGGTGGCAGAAGACAGCAAAAGCAACTAGAGCAAAAGGAAAGAGTGGTGGCAAGCAGCCTCTTGCTCTCCCTTACATATGCAAACTATCTGCCCTAGGGCAGGTGCAGCACTCACACCCATTATCCCAGCATTAGATCTTGGATCAACCATAAACTGTAAAAGCCCGCCCCATGGCTACATGAGGATTTGGGGGGGCCACGCAGATAAAACCATAACAATATGCACTTAAGATCTTTTGGAAATACTTTAATAAAGGCTAATTCTCAACTTTTATAAAAATTTGTGTTACACTACAAATTAAATTTATGATTTTTATAAAAATTTAAAATAGTCCAAAAACACAGATAGAAGGAATAAGTTCTACTGTCTTGCAGTCTAGTAGGGTGATTATAATTCCCAATAAACTATTATATATTATATGAAATCTAGAAGGGAAGAGCTCAAAGGCTAAAAATATACAGAAATGAAAGGACAGGGAAGTGACAACTGCCTTGTTTTGATTAGTGTCTGCTGTTTTCTTTTTTTTTTTCTTTTTTTTTTTTTTGTTTGGTTTTTCTCCGGTACCGGGAACCGAACTCACGACCTTGCGCTTGCCAGGCAGGCGCTTTTTGCCGCTGAGCTAAATCCCCAGCCCCTGTCTGCTGTTCTCTTGTTTTGAGATGTACCCTGAACCCAGTAAACAGATACTGTTAATACTTACTTAATTTTAATTAATTACAAATATTCCCATTGTAGATGGAGGCACTAAAATATATAAAATTTTAATAAGCTAACATTTTGACAAATTTATAGTATGTTTTATGTTTTTTATATTGTCTTCCCTAAACAAGTGAAATTCTTAATATTAAGAACGTGGTCACTGATACTTAAATAATTGCTTTAGATTCTATTACAACAACAAACCCATTCCACATAGGCCTTAAATACGTATCTCCATATGTAGATGTGTGAGCTCCTTCATTTCTCATAGACGACACAAATGTGGGCAGTGCTTAAAAGTACTGGGCATGTGCATGTGAGTTTTTTTTTGTTGCTGTTTTGAGACAGGGTCTTTCTATACAGTTCAGGCTGGCCTTGAGCTCACTTTGTAACCCAGGCTGGTCTCGAACTTGCAACTATCCTCCTGCCTCAGCCTCCCAAATGGTGGGATTACAGGCATGTGCCACCACACTTGGCCTCATGTGAGCTTTGAGAGTTTATTAAAAAGGAGTTCTAAAAATCAGAATTCCACATTCATAGGTAAGTCCAACCTATTATTTTCAGATGTTCTTCAACAATTTTGGTCTGTAAACTTAATATATATAATAAAAATGGAATAAATAAGAAATTGGTGGGATAGGTAGGTAAATTTTTTATCTATCTATCTATCTATCTATCTATATCTATCATCTATCTATGTAAGGTGGAGGAAATTGTCTTGTGACAGACACTCTAGAACTAAATCAGGAATCCCACAGAAGACTTTGCTTTCCACACAGCCTTCTTCAAGGCACTCTTGACCTCCTTGTTCCTCAGGCTGTACACCAGGGGGTTCAGCATGGGGATGACCATGGTGTAGAACACGGACGCCATCTTGTCAGAGCCCATGGAGTGACTGGAGCTGGGCTGCAGGTACATGAAGATGACGGTCCCGTAGAAGATGGAGACTGCGATGAGATGGGAGGCACAGGTGGAGAAGGCCTTCTGGCGTCCTTCAGAAGACTGCATCCTCAGGATGGTGATGAATATAAACAGGTAGGAGATCAAGATGACCAGGATAGCAGAGAGGGCATTGAAACCCACCACTAGAAAGATGACCATCTCACTCACATGGCTGTCTGAGCAGGAGAGAGCCAGGAGAGGAGGGGCATCGCAGAAGAAGTGATCTACCACATTGGACCTGCAGAAGGAGAGCCTGAAGATGTTCCCAGTGTGGATGGCGGAATTCAAGAAGCCACAGACATAGGAGGCTGCGAGGAGACAAACACACTTGCTGGTGGTCATGGTGGTGGAGTAGTGCAGGGGTCTGCACACTGCCGCGTAGCGGTCATAAGCCATGGAGGCCAGGAGGAAATTTTCTGCAGTGATGAAGGCTACGAAGAAGAAGAACTGGGCGGCACATGCGTTGTAGGACATCATCTTGTCCTCCGAGAGGAGACCCGCCATCACCTTGGGAGTGACGGCTGAAGAATAGCCGAAGTCCACCAGGGAGAGGTGACTGAGGAAAAAGTACATGGGCGTGTGGAGGCGGGCGTCCAGCAGGATCAGCGCGGCCATGCCCAGGTTCCCAAGCAGAGTGCTGAGGTAGACGAGGAGGAAGAGGAGGAAGAGCGGGATCTGCAGTCCCGGGTCATCGGTTAACCCCAGCAGAATGAACTCAGCCACGGCTGTGCTGTTCTCCATGGGGAGCTAGGTGGTGCCCCGGGGCAGTGAGGAAGAAGAATCAGAGTGGCGGGCGGGGCACCTGCTGAGCTCTCTCAGGCTGTGCACGGGGTGGCTGATTTCAGCACTGCTGTAGCTCTTTCCACGATATGCCATAACAACAAAAATGCAACCTTAAATTATTGTTATCGTGTAAATTATTGTGCCAGATGAAGAAATTTGCATATTCCAACATCCTCACTTCTTGGAAGATGGAACTAACTACAGACAAGAAAATTTTATTAAATTTTGGCATGTTAATTACTAATAGCAAAGGTCGAACTTCCCTTTCTAAATTTCTAAAAGAAATACAAGTTGATTTTTGCATTAAAGTCAAATAACTCATAATCTTAGTCTCCTCGGGCTTGTGTAGCAAAGTACCATAGTGTAGGTAGCTTCTACTTGTATTTGAGTTTTCTGTTTTTATTTTATTTTTCGGTGCTGGATATTAAACTTACGGTCTTGTACACATTAGGTAAGTTCTCTCCAACTGTTTCCCTATCCTATGGATAGCTTCTAAACATCAATGTATTTCCCACAGATTTAAAGGCTAGAATGTGCGAGACCAGCAGCTGCAGTTGTGCTATCTGGTGACATCCTGCTTTCTGGTTTGTGCCTGTACATTTTTATTGTGTTCTTATCTGGTGAAAGAGATTATCTAGTTCTCTGAGATCTCTTTTATAAGGTCACTGACCCCAGTCCCAAGAGCTCTTCCTTCATTAACTCATCATCTTCCAAAGGTCTCACATTGTGACACTATCACCCTTGATGTTAGGATTCCAATTTAAGAATGTTGACAATACACAAGCCTTTAGACTATGGCACTTAGTGAAATTAATGCATAATTGAATTAGTTTATCTTTCCTGTCATGATAGTAAAAGTTATGTGAAACAACCTTGACCTAAAGCAGTCTCATGGAATGGTATGGTATATAGGGGTGTAACTTACTGCAGTGGGAAACTAATAGAAATTAATGTGCAAAGAATAACTACATGTATAAAAGAACAGTTTTTAGCTTTATCACCTTAAAGAATTTTTGAATGTCACATTCGCATGTCCTTGATACCACACCTTTAACATGGCTCACATCAGGGATCTTGGGACGCATACTCAGCTCCACCTGTGTGGTGTGTGTAATGCCACCTGGCCACCAATTACCCCATCAGCTGTTATCAGAATAAGATTACAGGGGGCTGGGGATTTAGCTCAGTGGCACAGCACCTGCGTGGCAAGCACAAGGTCATGAGCTCGATTCCTGGCACCAGAAAAAAAAAACCCCAAAACAAAACAAAACAAAAAATAAGATTACATTGCAAACTGGAGTTGTCTAACTCTTTAGATGTCATGATTCAGTCAGAGGGTTTGATGTACCTATGGTTCAAGAGGTGCCTCACATAAGGTGGAGCTTCTAGAACAAAGGCTTGATAGCATTACTCACCTCTTTTGCTTTCCTCCTGAACTCCTTTTACTTTCCTGTTATGTAGTTTCCTCCTACAATATTCCTCTCTATGAATGTGTGAAGCCATTCCACTTGTGCCAAGTATAAGAATCATTTTATTTTCTGAGTCACTTTGGATATAAACTAATCTTCATAGGGAATTTTTCTGAAGCCTGTGTAAATGCCTGTTATGGAATCTCCACTTACTTTTCCAAATCAACAATCTTTACAAAATTAAGTCTGAAATTTTGTCATTAAAATTTTTAGCTAAATAATTTAGACTAAACATCCTTCAGAGCTTGACTTATACTGTAGCAGGAAAGAGTATATCAAATCATGCATTTTAGGGGCTGGGGATTTAGCTCAGTGGCACAGCGCCTGTCTGGCAAGCGCAAGGTCATGAGTTTGATTTCCGGTATCAGAAAAAAAACAAAGGAAAAAAAAAAAACAAAAAAGAAATGGTGTTAAATCATGCATTTTATCCACTAAGTTTTATTGTTTACCATGAATAAGACACTGCCCAAGATACTACAAATAAAAGGGAAAACAGCACTTTCTATGCAAATGAAATTTTAGAAAGGAAGGCTGCTGTAAAATAAAATGAATGGTGGAAATATGTCATGTGTAGAGAAGCTTTTTAGGAAGCTGGGTGAGGCAAAAGTAAGGACAGAGGTGAGTGAGGATAGTTTTAAATACGACGGCGAGGGAAAGGCTCGTGAACAAAACTGACCAAAGCAAAAGCTTGGAGAAAGCAAAAACGCAGACCCTGGTTATATTAAGAGGAAGAGCACACTAGGTGGTAGGACCATAATGTGGTGCTGGGGTTTGAAGATGCCAAGAATACATTCTAGGGACAGCACAAAAATCAATATGATTTTTTTGCAGGGAGGAGGAAAGTTCAAGTGAGAGATGTAGTGCTATGGAAGCCAGAATGATCTCATCCTGTATTTTGAGCTCTTAACCTTTTATTTTGAGTCAGATTGGAGAGCATAATAAGACTGGGACCAAAATGTTACATAATCTAATGTATCTTTTAAAAATATCACTCTAGCAAATCTGTTGATAATTGAATTTAGCAGGGTAAGGATGACAGATACTAAACAAATAGCACATTGTACTATTTTAGGTAAAAGATGAAGATGGTTTGTACCAACATAAAACAAATTTCAAATATGTTTCAGAAGTAGAGTTGACTAGCCAGGTGTAGTGGCACACGCCTGTAATCCCAGCACTTGGGAGGCTGAGGCAGGAGGATCCTTGTGAGTTCGAGGTCAGCCTGGGCTACAAAGTGAGCTCAAGGCCAGCTTGAACTGCACAGTGAGACCCTGTCACAAAAAAGACAATAAATAAATAAATAAATCCTTAAAAAAAGAAGTAGAATTGACCAGATTTCCTAATATATTGAGTAAGGATATGAGAGAAAAACAAGGTTCGATGCTGGCTGAAATTTTTGCATTTCTACAGCATGATGTAGAAGGAGATTTTGGGGAAAGGGGAAACATAGGTCTTTTCATTGAGTTTGAAATTTTTTTTGGCCATATAAGAAGCTGTCCATAAACAATTAGATACAGAAGTCCAAAATTCAAGGTGGAAGGCCTGGATCATGTTAAATTAATTTGAGCTATGTTGTGAAGTTCACGAGATTCATAAATATACAACATATATGCATATATACATGCATACATACATATCAAACGTATATCTATTAAAGCCACATGACTAAATAAGACCATCAAAGGAGTTTATACAGACAAAAGTCAGCACATTCTTACTGTTACAAGTTTAAAAGGATACAGAGGTCTGGCAGAAAGACAGACATGAAAGAGGAAATTGCCAGCGTTAGAACTGGTGTCAAGCAAAGCTGTCTCCAGGACACAGATTTCAGCAAGAGGAAGCAGGCGAAGGCGACTTTCAGAGGAAGGGTTAAGTGTATCTTGGGTTATGCTGATAACTGGAGGAGTTCCGAGGACACAGCAGAAGAGTTTTAGGAGCTATTGGGAAGGCAGGGGAGCAAGCATCAGTGCAGAGGATGTGTAGAGATCTCTGGGCATTGTCTTCTGTGGAGAACAGGCCCACAAGAGAATCCCCTGCTTCATGGTGAGTGACATAGAAATATGCAGAATAATACCTACCTGAGTTCTGTGCATCTCAAGCTGAGCGCAGTGTTGGAAAGGCAACCAGAGAAAAGAGAGTTATGACAGATGCAAGCAGAGTTCTAGGCAGGAGTCCCTCCTCCTGTGAGCTGTGCACAGGTCATTACCCACAACGGGTGACTTCCTAATTCATGAAAAGAGCTGTTCAACTGAATGACCACGGCAGACACAGAGTTCTCAGATTCCAGAAAGAACAGTGCAACAGGAATCATGTCAAAACTTTTTACCAACTTTCTTGTTCACATGTCAAATCTTGGCTTTTTAATCCAATGTCCTCCTGGAGAAAGAAGGAAATGAAAACTTGTTTTAGTCAGTGGAAAATAAAAAACATTGCCAACTTCTTGGTCAGCAAGATGGTCAGCTTCTTGTGGATTGAGCATCCCTATAGCTGATGCTTGAGAGAGACTAAAATATTCAGTCTTCCTGGCATAATACTCTCTTTTCTACTACAGATCTCATGTATTAAAAGAGTAACAGAAAACTCCAAAGCTTCCTTCAAGTCTTACCCAAACCTTCGCCCTCAGAAACCACTATGCTGTTATAATTGGTGCATTATATCATTTTGTTGCTCTAAATTGTCTTACATTTTGTTCTCATTACAAATTTGTAGAAACAGAAGTCTTGATTAATTATGAATTAAGCAGCTATGGATATGTTATCAAGCATTTTCTATGTTCTCATCACCTAATTAGACACTATTATTCTACCTCATAATTTTCACACATCCTGTGAGATATTATTCCCATGCACAGATACAAAAACTTGAACTTCCCTTTAGGTTCATGCTGGGGACTGAAAAAGTAGCAGAGGTGAGATCTGAAGCCAAACCACTTTAAGTCTTAGTCTTAAATAATGAAGAAATATTATTTTAAACTTTTTATGTTTAACCTGAACGAGGCACAAGAAAGTAACTCATTTAATTGACTGATCATTTGATTGAGTGATTGCATCTATCACTGGGTATCAATATGGGTAACTGAAAACTATAACCTTGGGATTCAAATATGCCTGCCAGTTTGTGTGACTTTGTGAAAATAATTAACTCTGAGTTTTACTTGAACAAGAACTGGATCCACAGATATTCACAATTCAACATACTCCTGCCCCCAAATATTTCAAGTCCTTAAAGGGGACACAACTCTTTAGTAATGATCAACAAGCCACCCACAGTGCTGGGTGCTGTTTATTCCGCATTCTCTGGATGAGCGCTGGGTCTCTACGGTGCACAGATGTTTTGCTAATCTCTCAGTCTCCAGTAATTTAACGAACATATTTCTTGACCTTAGGAGGCTTCACAGACTGGGACAAACATGAAAACTAATAAATATGTGTTATCCTTCATCCTCAGAGAGAGAGAGCGTTGCTTTCTTATTTGCCCATAACGCTGGGTGGCTGATCTATTTACAGTGAATCCATGCAATAGTTTATAAAGTCAGTTTCCAACACCAGATATGTCTTTGGTGCCAGAAGTAACACTTAAGTTTATATCTTCTCATCATAATTAGTTGGGTCTTGTGTAATTTTATACCTGTTCAGGGCCTCTTATAACTGGCTCTTAAGCTTGGTTTCTCTATCATTTATTAATGTCCATTTCTTCTTTTCAAAATTACCAGTATGATCTTCCAGAATACAGTAACATTGTATGCCCCATTTGAGCCTCTCAGCAAGCCTGGGATTTGTTCAGAGAACTAATACTACCATACTCCCTGAAAGAGGAAACTGAGATTGCAACAGTTTAAGGAACTTTTAAAACCATACGAGATCACATGTAGCAAAACAGGGACAGAAGACCCTCTTGTACTCTTACTCTAGGTCACATGATAAAGCTGTGTTGTGACAGGAACTCCAAAGTGTTTAGACATAAACTTTCTGATCGTATGACAAAGAATATAAGAAATACTCGGGATACTCAAGGGTATGCTCTGACTAAGCCGTGGGAGGAACAGGTTCCTTGATGCAGTTCTCTCTTACCTCTGCCTTGTAGAGTTTTGTAGACAGTGAGCCTGACCTGCAGACTTACCTTCCTTTCTGAGCAATGCAGCATCTGAGTCCAGCACTTACAAACAGGATCAGGATTCAGGGCAGAAATGCAGCCCTTGGAAGAAGGAAAATGCTCTATTTGGAGGCTCTTTAGTGTTTGCAAATTATTTAATATTCTGTAGAGGTGGGGAGAGATTAAAGGAAAAAATGCTTTTGGCTGTGGAATTAGCTAACACAAATGCTAGTTCTAGATCTGTTCATCTCTCTTCTTAGATCATTCACTTAAGTGATTTGAACCTGAATGTGTTCACATATAAAAAGGAAAGACCGGAAAGGCAGCTCCAGCATCATCTCTCCTCAAGTACCACTGGTGTGGTGAGAAGGGAAGGAAGTTTCTACGATGCCTTATATTGGCAAGAGCTGCTCATCATAATCATAATCAATAGCATTATTGCTCTGCTGCCCTGGACACTGTTAGAAACTCCCCATGATTTATCACTTGGGAGGAGGGTCCTTGTTGGTACAAGACAACTGTTAATAATCACAAGACTAAGGGATGCTCAGAGGGGCTCTTGTTCCTGGGCTACTCTCTCCAGTATGAGGCCAGATAGACTCGTTGGGGACTTGAAAGGGTAAAATGCAGTAAGCAAGAGAGTCATTCAGTCTTCGCGCTCTCATGAGACAAGTGCCCCATGAGGGCTACAACAAGTTCTTAGGCTATGTAACTAGAGAACAGGTGATTAGCCTTTCTAGGAGAACCCTGCTGTGCTTGTTGAGAAAGACCATCGGATTACTTTTATTACTTTAAGTAATCCTTTCTGATAGTGCACAAATCAAGCCATGACATAACCTCTGTGACTGGACATAGCTATTGGAAGAGAGAAAGACAGTCTCTGTCTTTAAACAAGACAAGCATACCCTATAAACTGGTGCTTCCTCCAAATCACCTTGAATATCTGAAGTGTAGATATATACTGTTCTACTGTTCAACCTACTGTTACTGATCTCGAATGGGTTTAAACTGCTGACCCTCGGGAACACAAACCTATGCTAAAGAAACATTGTTCGTGGTTACACTCACGATGCTTGAACCCAAATGGAGAAAATAGATACTAAACCAACATGCTAAAAAGTGTGCAAGTATATGTACAAAACCACACAGTATATAAAATAAACAAATAATTATGGAGAAAAATGAGAAAAGAAGGATTCTACTTTACACTGATTGGTCAGTATGTTTTCTCAGGGAGTTAGCAGTTCATCTAGGCCTAAAGACGGTGAATAGTCAGCATGGAAATGCTTGTTTCAAGTGAAATGAAAAGTGTACAGGACAGGATCTGCATTTCAGGAGGTGGTAGAATTTAACAGAACTTACATGACTGTAGCACAGTCTGGATGACAGCATCCCGGGCAGTTTCCATTCAGTAGCCTCCAGGAACAAAACCTGCAAAGAAAGCAAAACCGGACCACTCCTCATCAACACCAGGCTGTGCGTGGTGATGCTCATCGGGATCACACAGCCGGAAGCAGTGACCGCGGGGGCTCATTGCCAGCTTCGTATCAGAAACAATTTTTTAGCGCACGTCTCAGGAATCTGTGTCACTGTGTGCTTCACCATTTTATAAGGTGTATCCAATAAATCCAAAAATAACTACCCATATCCTACAGGTTGAAAACACAAAGGGAAGAGGATTAGCCGTAAGGAAGGGAATGGGGAAGGGAGGGGAAGAATGAGTGATGAATATAAGCAAAGTATGTTGTATGTGTCTGCCAAGATGCCAAAATGAGACCCATTGTTTTGTGTACTTAATATGCACTAAAAGTAAAAAGAAGCATGTGTCATGTGTGAGTAGTCTTCATGATGAACCCAGATGAATGATTACAGTGATTCATCTCTGCCGTTCCGAGGTGAGGTTGAGTGCTAGGCTTCTACACCAAGGTATTCAGCCCCTTCCTTCTCACTCGTTGTCCCATATGACTAACGTCTTGGTGTTTTCTGCAGGAAGAGTTGCTGTTCTAAGTATGGTTCATGAACACAAACTTTTCTCTAGGTTCTTGGTGACATCAGAACCTAGAGTGTAGTGGTTGTGAGACGCATGTGGACTTCAATACCACCTTTTCTCCGATTTTTCTACCCGTTGTCTTTGGAAAGCATGTGTGGGAAAGGTGATACAATAGTGCTATATATATCGTGGTGTAATGATATAGTTTAGCATACTTGGGAAGACTGAATCTAATGAGGTGAGGTATAGTGGATACACACCACATTTGTGTATTACACACACATTAGTATATGAGAGAATTATTTGGGTTTACTTTAGAAGATATAAAAGTGGTAATCTGGAACACTTAGTCATCCCATGAGTTCATAAAAGTGTGTCCTATCACCTTCTCCCAGACGTAAGAGAATTTTCAAATTAATTCATTCAACAAGCTACTAAAAAGGCAAACTAAGCAGTTTCCCTTGTGGAACTCTTCATAATCAAATTTAGACGATGTAATAAGAGAAGTTACACAGGAGAGAGTGCTGTGTAAAAGAGGAGCCCCCTGGGCTACTGGATGCATGCAGATGATTTTAGATCACTTATACATAGAGAGTGCCATGTCTAAGAAATTGAGGGTAGAGTTTAATAAAAACACCACTGGAACTCATAACCATTAGACAGAAATAGCTAGCTTCTACGTGGCCTCTAATAATTCACTGAGTATGTAGCTTGGACTCCCTAAGAGTTATATAGATCTTCTGTGCCAGTTAAGATAATGGTCAGGTTTTGTGTCCTCCTGCTTGCCCGTTCCTCTTTCCAGATTTTAAGATGTAATCTGAGCTCTCTGATGGGTCCATTTGCTAAATGAGAGGACTGAAGTTCAGAAGAGTTGAGCGACCTCCGGCCTTCTAGATGTGGGTTTTGGGAAGTTACGCTGTCACAGGGCAACACAGCGTAATGCTTCAGCTTCATTTCCATTAGTACTCCACCGATGACTGTCTCACGGTTGCCGGGAAAGTTCATGCTGAATCTCTGCTGTAGATGTTCTGAATTGTCCAGAAGAAACAACTTCAAGCAATGTCCACATGCTAGTGCTGGGGCTGGGGATTTAGCTCAGCGGCACAGCACCTGCCTGGCAAGCATGATGTCGTGAGTTTGATTCCTGATACTGGAAAAAAAAAAAAACAAAAAAACCCCATACGCTATGCTCTTCCTCCACAAACTACCTGAAGTCTCCACAGATAGTTTAATTGCTTCTTCTCTAGGTGACTGCAGTGAGAGTCCGTGGTTGTCCCCAGGGACATCTAATCCCTAGAGGACTTTAGGTCTGCATAAATCCCTCTGGATGCCAGGAATTGGTCTCTAACATCCCAACCTAACTCTGTTCAGCATCGTTGTAGAGAGACCAGCCTATGTGTCAACTTTGGCTGTTGATTTATTGATTTTAATGTAAAACTGGCCCATTTTGTTAAGCGGCTTTCCTGCACACTGGTATACTACTAGAGCCTGCAACCACGTCCAGGTGAAAAAAATCGCCAGGTAAAATGATGCTCACAGGCAATAGGATGCTGTCTTCTGAGAGCTGTTCAGTACTTTACAGGGAGTATGCAGAGTTGTTCTATTTGTTTTCATGGCAGCCTTGTGCGACACGTTGGAGGATATGTTATAATCTCCACCTAACGGTCACTTTCTTCCAGTGAATGCTAGTTAACTTCTCTGTATATTTCTGTCTCTGGAGATCTTCAGCCTTGTGACTAGACATTAAGACGAACTTCAGCAGGAGCCTTTCCTCCCTCCTGGGTGAGACTTGCAGTTTGGAGGTCTGACGTGAAGTTGTGTGATCTCTAAAGCACAAGGTAAGTTTCTAGCTCTGTCCTATCGATGGTCTGTTCAGACTGCGGTCGTTATCGTCTCCTTCTTTCAAGTTCTTTACACTCCAGATATCGCAACAATGTCCATTAGCACAGAAAATGGTGCTTTCTCCAAACAAGAGAAGATGGTATTACTGCCATTGTTTAAAACCTCTGTGCCCAGCACAGCACTTAGACAGTGTATGTGGAGACAATGACCAGACAGACAAGGGAACAAATGAAAGAACGAATCCATGAAGTGAATCGGCGAATGCCCTGAGCACATTATTGAGCACATTATTATTGAGCACATTATTGACACACGGTCCTAGGTTACTGAAGCTCAGTCTCACGCAGAACTTTGCATAGACTAGTTAGAGGCTCTTGATCAAAGGGTTTAGACTTTTTGTTAAAAGCAGTCCACAGGAATTCACACACAAATCTCCTCATGACCCAACACATACACACACATTATAGCAAAACAAAATGTTCACGGAGCCCTGCTTACCCTTTCACTTGAAATTCATCTCCACTTTCTGTTCCTTTGTATTTATCTTAGTTAATATTTGCAGATACTTAAAAGAGCAGCTGTAAATTTGATCTTTTACCTGTGTTAGGAGATAGAACTAATAATAGCAATGGTATTTAATGCAATATAATTTTTGTAAAATGCTAGTTTTGACCCACTATTCAACATTCATTAATAAAGTATGACCTGCTTTTTTAAACTACTGTGGTAAATCAATTTGTTGTAGACTAATTCTTAAAACCTCCCCTACAATAAACTTATGGAAGGCTTACTTGTTGGGGATTCAATAAATACAACACCTCAAATTAATAATATATATAATAAATGTAAATTTTAACCTCTATTTAAAAGGGTGTTTCATATACTATTCTTCTTGATTATGTTCCAATAAGTATGTTTCTCTTGTAACTTAAGTATATTTTCCACTGAGAATATTTTCAGGGTCATTTTAAGAAAACTATTGAAATTGACTATATTGAATCCAATGTGGAAGGTACTGAATAACACAATATTATCAAAGCATATGTTCTTATGAAAATATCAATGAAATGGATATAAATTCTGTTCCCCTTAGATTCTTCATCAAGAGTGACAGAGGAGTTATCTGTAGGCATGTTAATTACTTTCTCATTAAGGATTGCTCTGTACAGAGTTGCTTTTGTACAAAAATAACAACTATTTCTTTACTAAGTCATTCATCCAATAAAAAATGCAGTCAGTGTGATATACGGTAGCTGGGCTCTACTGTAGGCCCAAGAATATGGAGATAAATCAGCTGAGGCCTTTCTTCTTTCAAATATGTATAGTAAGTTTTCCCTAATAACTTTTTTTATTTTAAAGAGAAAAAAAATGGTACAAAATTTCAAAATAAGATAGTAGGAGAGTAACAATGGTTAGTACATTGCTTGTTGTTATCTTCAAAGTAGTTGCTCAGATTACAAAATATAGGCATGAAATACTGATCAAATGATATAAGCACAAACTTTTCTTTTCAATGAACTAATAGAAATTAGTAGTATAGCTATCTTAACTATTTTGTGTGTGTGTGTGTATATATATATATATATTTCCTTTTCCTTTTCCAGCATATATATACATTTACTTTTTTCCTTTCCCCCATCCCAGTTTCTCTTTCCTTTTGAACAGTCTCTCCCTATTTCTCAATATCTATTGTACATTTTGGATCTTATTTACTCTTTCAGCTTATAAAGGAGATATTATCCCTATTTCACAGAGGAGAAAAATGACCTTTAGAGAATGTAGAAATTATACTCTAATTATTAAGCGAAAAAGTTACAATCCAAACACAGTTATCCAGCGTAAAGTTCAGGCAACTTTTCACTAACTCAGATTGCCCTACACTTAGGGAGTTATTTAATCATTCTGTTTCTAATTATTGTCAGTGATAAGCTCAGCTGTACGCTAGGTACAATGTGTCCTATAGAAACAACATTTAAAACAGCCACTTTTATTATTAATACAGGCTTTTGGTCTTGCATCCATCCTGTCTGGGAATTGAATCTACATGAGTTTGGACAGCAGTGGCTGGCATAAAGGGCTATGTCATTGATATTGTTCCAGTTAAAAGGAGAGCGTCTCTAGTACACTTCCTCTCTGACTGAAAAGATGAAACTTTAATATACTTCCATCTCTGCTCCTTGCCCCACTCTTTCCCGGGTTCTGTAACTTCATCTCACCTCAGCTCTATTCTTAATTTCCCAGGCTCATGGGAGCCTGAGCTCCTCCAGATATGGCTGGGATGGCAGCATGGCCTGGAGTGGTCACCCTGGCAGGGGTGACTCCTGGACAGATTGGGGGTGCATTCTGAGGATAGGATTAACAGTGTGTGCTCATGGGTTACGTGTGGGGTGCGAGGGAAAGACAGCCATGGCTAAGTAATTCTCATGTCAAACCATTACTCGCTGAATACTTTACCAGGTCTGACTAGGTATTTAACACAGATTTTGAAAACTGAGGAGGCTGTCTCACAATGAGATTATATAAAGAGGTATACATTTCCCTTGCAGAAATCATGCAATAAAAAATGACATCTCAAAATTTATGTCTATTGTTATCGCTAGAGCTTAACTCCAAATTTTTTGTTGTGTATATTTGCAAAAGTGGCACCTTTGCTTAGAAAATGTTGAATTTACATTACAAAGTAATCCACAGAAGTTTCTTTAGTGTTGTGGTCCAAATAATATTGTCGGGTTTCTTTTGGGGTGTGTGTGTGTGTGTGTGTGTGTGTGTGTGTGTGTGTTTTCCCCCAGCAATTGTATATACTACCACTATCAATAATAATAATACTTATTACGTAGGAATAATGCCTATAATTTATTATATGTTGTGTATTAGGAGATATTCTGAATGATTAAACATATCAACTCATTGCATTCTCCAGACAGCCTGTGAGATACTATTAATATGGAGTGTCTTGTCTAAGGTTACCCAAACAATCAGTGGAAGTGTCAGGATTTAAATGTAGATAGATCATTACCAGAGACTATGTTCTTTTCTTCTACAATGTGCTGCCTCTCCTAATACCTGTATGGTATCACATCACCTCTCTGTTTTGTGATATTGGGAATTGATTGGACCCAGACACTTCATATTAAGTTACATCTCCAGCCATTAAAAGATTGTTTTCAGTTTTTAAATTTTCAGACAGGATTTATCTGAGTAACTAGGGCATACTCAAACTTGTGATTCTCTTGCCTCAGCTTCCCAGATTGCTGTGATTACAGGTGTGTGCCACCATGCCTTTGTAAACTGCTGTAAGAGGCTTATAGTAAAAGTAGTATTATGGCTTGTGTCTGGATGTCCCCCCAAAGCCTCATGAAGTCATGGGGGGCGGGCTTTTTAGAGGTGGCTGGATCTAGAGTTTGTGATTGATTCATGGTCTGATGCTGGGATTAAGAATGTGAGTGCTACACCCTCTGTAGGGTGGCTTGCCTGCAACAAGACAGAAAGAGTCCTGTTTCTTGCTTGTTGCTTTTGCTGTTTTCCACCAGCATGGACTGTTGCCCTCTGCCAGGCCACTGTAGCTTGACAGCCAGCCGATCATGGTCTGAAACCTCCACAGACTGTGAGGCAAATAAACATTTCCTCCCTTAACGTATGGGTGTTGGGTATTTTTGTTTCAGCAATGAGGAAAGTAACTAGGACAAGTAGGAAACACAATGCTCACTTTATTTTTTCAGATGAATAGGTTAAGTTTCAGGGATGCTTTGTGTTGTTGTCCAAGAAGATAAATAAGGATGAGCATGTTCCTTCCATCGTTCTGTGCTGCTTCTCTGGAGAGCGAGAGTAAGGCTCAGGCTGAACAGTGCCGTGTTCCCTGGAGGGGCCCTGGCCTTGGGGTTTTTGCACTTTTTTGGTGAGTCCTTCAAGGAGCGTTTTCTCGGAGAAGTGAAAGGGGAATTGTCTTTCCTTCGATCTTAAATGGGTCACAACTGCCTGGATGATAATCTCATATTTGACAGCATTTCACATCTGGAAAAGCAAGGATGTAACATCATTCCAGTCCGTTATCTGAAAGCACAGCTGGGAAGATGAGCTGGGATAATATTTATTTGTTTCAGCCTGCTTGATACATGGTGCTTAGTTAGTGTACATGTTGTCCAGTTCTGGACGGTTTAATGTACAAGGAAACACAAACTTTCAACCCACGTGAAAATATGCAATAGCTGAAAATTCAATGGTCCTTTGGAATATCTGAGTGAGGCTGGGAACTCGCAGTTACCACACAAACTTTGACAGATGGAGGCCTGAATATCATCTAAGAGTGTGTTATGGGTCATTTACTATGCATGTCATTTGTCCATTCTGCTTTATTCCCACAGTAAAACACAGTTTCAATATGGCACTCATGGAGAACAGTACTGAGGTGGATGGTTTCAGACTTCTGGGACTGACTGGCATCCCGGAGCTACAAGTCCCCCTCTTCATAATGTTCACCCTCATCTATCTCATCACTGTCCTTGGGAACCTGGGCATGGTCACACTGATCCTGCTGGACTCCCGTCTGCACACTCCCATGTATTTTTTCCTCAGCAACCTCTCCCTGGTGGACTGCGTTTACTCCTTGGCTGTGACTCCCAAGGTGATGGCTGGGCTCCTCACAGGGGATCAAGTTATCTCCTACAGGGGCTGTGCTGCTCAGATGTTTTTCTTTGTGGCTTTTGCCAGTGTTGACTGCTTCCTACTTGCTGCCATGGCCTATGACCGCTATGTGGCAGTCTGCAAGCCCTTACGGTACACCACCACGATGACTGCGAGTGTGTGTGCTCACATGGTGCTCGGCTGCTACGCCTGGGGCGTGGTGGAATCCGCCATCCACACTGGGCTTGCCTTCTCCCTCACCTTCTGTCAGACGAACGTGGTCCATCACTTTTTCTGTGATATCCTCCCAATCCTGGCGCTTTCCTGCTCTGCCATCTACGTGAATGAAGTTGTGCTCTTTATCTTAGCAGCATTCAATGTCTCCTTGGCCCTGGTGGTGATCTTGACCTCCTACTTGTTCGTACTCATTGCCATTCTGAGGATGCACTCTGCAGAAGGGCGGAAGAAAGCCTTCTCCACCTGTGCCTCCCACCTCACCGCGGTGTCCATCTTCTACGGGACCGTCATCTTCATGTACCTGCAGCCCAGCTCCACTCACTCCATGGACAATGACCAAATGGCCTCTGTGTTCTACACAGTCATAGTTCCTATGTTGAACCCGATTGTCTACAGTTTAAGGAATGGAGAGGTTAACAATGCTCTCAAGAAAGCCGTGGAAAAGTCTAAGACTCTGCTTAGCACATAATTTGAATTAGGGAGATTGTACAAGCTGCATAGTTAATCAATTATCCACTACTGTGCAACAAACTAACCCAAATTTAGGGTCTTAACACAATGGTTTTTGTCTATCATACCTTTATGGCCAGGGAAGTTCCTTTGCTGTTTGCTTCTGGGCTTACTCATGATGTGCATAGGTTCTTGAAGGGCAGCTAAGCTGGAAGGTCTAAGGTGGTCTCATTTATATTTATGGATATTGTTGCAGGAGATTCACTAGGTCACTTTGGTTCCTTTCCCCACCACCATATTTTATCCTCCAGAGGCTGGACTGGCCTTTACATATAACATCTTCAGGCCAGTATTCTCACAGCCTAAAAGAAACACAGAAAATCTTCCTAAAGTTCCATAAATACACAGTAGTACCTTTTTTTTTCTTTTTCTTTTTTTTTTTTAATTTGGTACCAGGAATCGAACTCAGGACCTTGTACTTGCCAGGCAGGCATTTACGCCACTGAGCTATATCCCCAGCCCCCAATCTTCCTAAAGTTAACTCATTCATTTATTCCACCACACCATGAGAACAAATGCAAGTGAAAATCCTGACCCCGAGTAGGGATGAAGAAGGACACACCACCTCTCAAGGAAAGGGGATACCAAGAATTTGTGGCTCTAGGGGTGATCCCACACAATGAGAAATTAGGCAAAACTGCTACAATAAGCAAAATATAACAACACAAATAACAATGTATTTCTCCAAAGCAGTAGCTAATGTAGCTGTGTGAAAATGAAGCATCTAGACTGCTGTGCTATCACAGTGGGGGTCCTTGCACACTCTTTCTATCACCTCCCAGAGCATTAAGAAAACTTTTGTTATCATCAGTATCTCACCTGGAGGATGGGGGAAAGAGATGGAAGATAAACAATTTCTTTTCTAGCAAGTGATGCAGTAGCTGTGTTCATTACTTTCTGGAACATTCTATTATCAAGAATTTGGTCATACGGCCACAACCATCTACAAAGCCAACTTTTGAATTGAATCTCTAGCCGAGTGGCAGTGTTCCTAACTGAAATCTCAATACTCTGGAAGAAAAAGAGAATAGGGTTGCTGTGGGTGGTGGGAGGGAGAGAAAGACAGAAGTCTGACAGGGAATTTGCACCTGAATCTGAATTTTAGATTTGTTTCCAAAAGTCAGTCTCTAGCTTAGTTGTTTCCCCTCCTGAAAACACTCTTCTTTGACGTTACATTAATTCTTTACTAAAATCTCCTTGCTCATCAATCCATTCAGATAGCTGTTCTAAATAATTCCTTGTCCTCCTTTATCTTTGTCATAGAATTTAAGTAAGTTTTGGAAATTATATACCATTTTAATTCCTTAATTTCTAATTCTGTGAATTATATGTAGTGTTACATATATACCCTAGACTCTAATTTAGCTAGATTATTCTAACATATTTGAAAGGTGGAGATTTGTGGATTGCTCATGTCTTAGCTACCAAGTGTGAGGAAACAGTAACCTCAGTGCCCACATAACTAGAAGGGTCAGTGACCGCTGTGTGAGCTGTGGACGGGTCTGGCAGTAGGTTTGCAGTGGACGGATGTCACGAGTTTCATTCTAAACAAGCAAAACATGACGTATCCCTTGGAAATCACGGTAAAAATCTAGCCCTAAAAGGAACAAATTCGGAGTTGTCAGTGTGAGGATGGTGTTTAATGCCATGAGAATGGGTGCTATCTATAAGGGGACACGGGTGGAAGAGAAGTGTCTGAAGGGCTGAGACTGGGGACTTTCTCAGCAAGAGGTCAGACGGATCAGCTGCCAGGAAAGCAGGCGGCATCTGTCTTCAAAAGTAAGTAATGAGACATCTCTCAGGAGAGGCCATGTGTTTGGAAGTTGTTGATATCAAGACTGAGAACTGACCACAGGCTATATATAGCCATACGAAGTTGATAAATGACTTTGAGGAGTTTTGTTGAATTGTAGGGGTAAAAATTTCATTAAATCTATACTCTATCTACAGTGTAGTCAGTGATTATTACTATACACAATCTGCATAATAGAGTTAACAAATTTGCACTTTTATACTTTTGCCTGAGCAGCTGGAGTTAGTTGAGGCCGTCAGTTTCAGGAAACGGGCAGACCCCTGTCAACACGATGTGATTTTGAAGAGAGATGGCCGGTAAGACACATTTTAGCAGAACGATTTATTTATCTTTGGAGGTGAAGCCATGTGGGAACAGGAAGAGACCATACCCAGGAGCTGGTGTCATAAAGAACTGAGATAAAGGCAGGAATTTGGAACAAAAATTGAGAGATAAACAGAGGGGAAGAGGAAGGGGAAAAAAGAAGAACTAATATCTAGAATTAGTAACTAAATTCAGTAGTGTAGCAGGATACAAAGTCAACACTCAAAAATCAATAACACTCCTCTAAACAAATGACAAACTCACTGACAGAGACATTTGGGAAAAAACATTTTTCACAATAGCATCCCAAACAGTGAAACATAGTATAATAAAATTGAAAGGGATCAAATGTATACATACTAAAATAGAAACACTTAATATGCTGGAAGATAGTATTGGTAAAACTCTTGAGGAAATAGGTATAGGCAGAGAGACTTTATGAACAAAAAACTGACTGCATAGGAAATATGATAAAGAATCAACAACTGGGATCTCATCTTATTAAAAAGTTTTTGTGCAGCAGGAGAAATCATGAATAGAGTGCAGAGATAACCCACTGTGTGAGAAATGAATTTTACCAGTTATTTCTCAAACAAAAGACAATGATCTAGAATATATGAAGCACTCAAAAAAAATCAGACCCCTCAAAATTTAAAGACCCAATCCCAAAATGGGCATCTGAAATGAATACACGCTTCTCAGATGCAGAAGGAGAAAGAGCCAATAAATATATGAAAAAATGTTCAACATCACTGGCCATTCAAGGGATGCAAATTAAAACACTGAGATTCCATCTCTCTCCAGAAAGAATGGCTATTATCAAGAAATCAACCAATAATAAATGCTGGTGTGGCTGTGGGAAAGAGGAACCCTTCTCCACTGTTCCTGGAAGTGTAGATTGGTGCAACGGCTGTGGAAATTTCCCAGAAAACTAAAACTAGAGGTTCTGTTTGACCCAGCTGTTCCCCTTCTTAGTATCTTCCCCAAAGAATTAAAAGGATCACACCACAGGGACATATGCACACCCATGTTGACAGCAGCACAATTTGTAACAGTTAAATCCTGAAAATAGCCCATATGCCCATCAACAGGTGAATGGATAAAGACAATGTGATTTTTATATACAATGGAATACTACTCTGCCATAAAGGATAAATTTGAGACACTTTTAGGTAAATGGATGCACCTTGAGACCATACTTTTAAGAGAAATAAATCGGACACACATGTTTAAATATCACATTGTTTCTCTTGTGTGACGAGAACTCCCCTACACATACAGCCCCCATGGGGTCTGTGTATTATTTTTTTCTATTGCAATCTCCACTCCAGCCTCTACTGTGCTCCAATATCTTTCCTAAAGATGTGGAATCTACTTATCCAATGAGGTTAAGGAATTTGCTCAAGGTCATATAACTTCCAAGAAGAAATCTGGGATGGAACTGAAGTAGCCTGATTTCAGGAATATCCTTTCACCTGTGTTGGTATATTATTAAATAGAGGGCCAGGGATATAGCTCCGTGGCACAAGCACCTGCCTGGTAAGTGCAAGGTCCTGAGTTGGATTCCTGGTACAAAATATCTATATCTATATCTATCTATCTATCTATCTATCTATCTATCTATCTATCTATATACAGTCAAAATTTTAGGGCCAGAGATATAGCTCAGTGGCACAGTGCCTGCGTGGAAAGCTCAAGTTTGTGAGTTCAATTCCCAGTACCACAAAAAAGGGAAAAGAAAGAGTGGGAAATTCGTACTCTATGTTTATTTAGTCC
>NW_004955511.1:3332558-3384063 GCF_000276665.1 Chinchilla lanigera | reverse complement strand
AAAAAAAAAAAAAAAAAAAAAAAAAAAAAGTAGAATAAAGGAGACAAATCTGTGTATTCCCCATTTATTACCACTGTGGACCCTGAAATGTTCTTGTGCATAGCAGTGCCCCTTCCACAGGTTTGCTTTCCACTGTTCTTTACTATAGTCAAGCCCAGTCTGGAAAACCTAAGTGGAGAATTCCAGTTTAAAAGTTTTATATTGTACACCTGTTTTGCTCTGCACGGCTCTTGATGTTCCCAGGGGAAAAATGGCAAGAAGAGTGAGAAATAAAGGTAAGAGACCAAAAACTGAGGTCAGGTAGAGAGCTCTCTCTCTGGCTAGGTGGAAAGGAACTGCTCAAGTACTTATTTATACTCTCAAGAGGTAGATGTCAGTTTCAACCTCTCTGCCTAGCAACTTGTTTGCCTGCTGGAACAGCTTGTTTACATGGCTGGAGGAGCTCTCTGTGTTCTCAGGGCAGCTTTGTCTTAGCCCCGCACATGTGATTGATGTCCAGCTTCAGCTGCTCCCCACATAGACCATTCTGTGCAGCATGATGAAATCACACATGTCGTGTTCCATCCCACCAGGGCATGTGCCACCCATTTGTCCAGTGTGACCACACTATTTACACCACCCACCCACCAGTTATTCAGTCATCATGGTGATTATGAGACCAACAGTTGTAGCATCACGGGGTTTGTGGTCAAGTAACCCTGATGTTACCTAACAAAGTCTTCTAGGCACAAGAGTAGTGATGCTGATACACACCTACAGACGCTCTGTGACTTACAGTGAGCTATGTCCAATAGAACAGTCAGGAGTCAGAACATTCCAAGTTGAAAATGTATTTAACACCCATCATAAAAGTAACAGATCATAAGTTGAAGCATGAACGGGTCTTAGAACAGGGCCCGTCTTATGCTAGATACTCAGCAAACCTCTGTATGATGAATTAAATGCACTGCATCCAGGTTTCTCTACTAAGAACCAGACTTTTTATTTATTCATCCATTTCTTTTTATTCCAAGCACGTCTGCAGTGCCTAGCGATGACAGCCGTTGTGAGGATTTGATACATAACACATCTTTCTTTTTTCATCTCCCTTCCCACCCTTCTCTTCTCCCTCTCTCCATCCTTGGTCCCCTTTTCTTTTGCAAAAGTATTTATTGATTTAATTTTATTTATTCAGACAAGATTTCTCTATGCTGCCCAGGCTGGCCTTGAACTTCTAGCCTCAAGTGATCTCCTAGCTCTATTTCTTGAGTCCCTGGGTCTACAGATTTGCACCCGACATGGACCGCACTCTTAACGGTAGCTCCTTTGGTGTCTACACTTTGCCATTTCAAAGACATCTCAAATGCAGTAAGCCCGGTGAAATTATCATCTCCCCTATATTTCTCCCTGAGCCTCCTCTGTGTCAGTACATGGCGGCAACACTAACCCAGTGACCCCTGCCCCTCTCTCCCTCCCCGCCTTCTGTCTTTAGAAGCCTCGTTCTTCATTCTCTGAGCTGTCTACCTCGTCTAGTCACTCCCAGATCACCCGCATCTCTCCCATGACCTCTAAATTGGCTTTTTCACCCTGTGTGCGCATGTGCGTGCTTGCAGTGTGAGGAAGCAACCCAGGGCCTCTTGTGTGCTCGGCTCTGAGCTGACCCTGAGCTTCGCCTCCTTGCACTGACGCTCAGCGCCCCTGGGCTCCGTCAGTGCCCAGAGCCCAGCGGTGCTTTCTGCGCTGGTCTCTGCTCTTGCTCTTTGCAGGAGGCTCCCCTGCCTTCTCCTCACCGGTGTGTCTCAATCTTCTGCCCCCACTTTAAATGCCTTTATGCTGGATTTTACTTTGCAAAATAGTTACTTTCTTCTTTTTGTTTGAAATTCTACTGATGATTCAGCGTCTTTGGGAGTTGTCTTAGGATTGTTTTTAAATATGTTTGTGAAAAATGTCATTAGAATTTCAAAAGGAATTGCACGGAATGACTAGAGTGTTTTGGAAAGCACGGGAATTTTAGCAAGATTAATTTTTCCAATTCATGAACACAGGCTATCTTTTCATTTATTTGTTTCTTCAATTTCTTTCATCATTCTTTTATACTTTTTCATTGTATAGGTTTTTCACCTTCTAAGTTCAACTCTAAAGATTTTTATTTTATTTTATTTTTACTTTTGTTTTACTTGCAGTATTGGAGATTGAAAGCAGGGCTTTCTCCAAGCTACATACCTAGCTCTATTTTTTTTTTTTTTTTTGTATTTCATTTTGAGACAGAGTCTTGCTAAGTCATTGTTTTCAAGACTGGACTTGAATTTGTGATATTCTCCTGCTTCAGCCTCCCAGAGAGCTGAAATTTACAGATGTGTGTCACCACAGTATTTTATTGTTTTGTAGTTATTATAAATAATAACAATGAGATAATAAGAATGAGATTGTTTTATTGATTTGTTTTTAGGTAGTGTTTGTTAATGTGTAGAAATACCATTGTTTGCTTTTTGTATGTTGATTTTGTTTCCTACAACTTTTCTTCATTTATTCATTCATTAGTTCTAACAGTTTTTAAATTTCTTTTGGATGTTTTTTTTTTTTTCAGGATTTTCTACACACAACCTTATGTCATTGATGAACCGGGACAATTTAATTTCTTCATCTCCACTGGAATGCCTTTTCTATCTTTCTCTTGCTATATTTCTCTAACACCTCCAGTGCTATACTGACTAAAAGTGGCAAGTGTGGACATCTTTGTCCTATTGTTGATCAAAGAGGAAAAATTTAAATTTTTTTTATGAATGTATGCATGCAGTATATAAAGTTTACACTCCTTATGGGGAGTTGTGCACATGCATAACACATCTTAGTCCTTTTTTTCATCTCTGCCCTCACTCATCTCAGAACCCTTTCCTTTTTCTTTTTCTTTTCTTTCTCTTTTGTGTGTGTTTGCAATACATAATATTTACATTTCCTGTACAGAGCTGAACTTTTCATCATTGAGTATGATGTTATCTGTGTTTCTTATATATCTCTTTTATTATATTGGGTAAATTATTTCTAAGCCTAATGAGAATTTTTATTATAAAAATTGTTGAATTTTGTTAAATACTTTTTCTGCATCTACTGAAATTATATATGTTTTTGTCCTTCATTCTGTTAATGTGCTGGTCTCTCACATTTAGTGATGTGTGTATGTTGAACCATCCTTGGATTCCAGGGAGAAATCACTGTTGGTTATGATGAGTGATCCTTCTCATATGCTGTCAAACTCAGCTTGCAAGCACTTTATGGATGACCTTTGTGCCTGTAGTCACTGGGGATGTTCCAGGCCTGTCATCATCTTTTCCTGTAGTGTTTATTTCTGGCTTTGGTAAAAAGATAATGTTGGCCTTGTAAAATGAGTTTGGAAGTAGTATCTCTGCAGCTTCTGGTGGAGTATTTAAAAAGTGTTGGCTGGTGGGAGGAAGGAGTGTGGAAGGGGATATAAAAAGCATTAAGATGTTATGAACATGAACCAGCTCCTCATGAGGCACATGTGGTACCACTATGCACTGCAAACAGGGTTCAATACAGATAAAAATAGAAAAAAGTTTGGTGGAATTTAGCAGTGAAAGCATTAGGCCCTGGGGTCTGCGAGGCCTGAGAGATTTTTATTAAGGATTCAATCTCATTCCTTCTTATTGGTTAGTTCAGATTTTATATTGCCTCCCAATTCAATTTTAGTAAGGTATATATTCCTAGGACTTACCTGTTTTTTCCTGGTTATACAAATTTTTCATAGTAATCTCTCATGATCCTTTGTATTTCTGTGGCATCAGATGTAATATACCCTCTCTCATTTACAATTTTATTTATTTGAAGCCTTCTTATTTCATACAGCTAAAAGTTTGGAGATTTTTTTCTTTTCCATAAAAGTGTTCATTTCATTGATCTTTTTTGTTGTTTCTCTAATTCCCATTCAGTTCATTTCTGGTCTGATCTATATTTCCTTCATTCTACTAACAGCAGGCTTAGTTTGTTGTTTGTTACTGGTTCCTTGATGTACACCACCGTGTTCTTTATTTGAAGCATTTTTCCTTTTAATGTACACTCATAAAACTGCTTTTACTGAATCACGTCCTTTTTGATTTGGATTGTTTCCATTTTTATTTACCCAAAGATATTTTAAATTTCTTTTACAATTTCATCTCTGGCTCGTATGACGCTCAGTAGCATGCAGTTTTATTTGAATTTATGAATTAAAAAAATAGTTATTTGTTACTAATTTCTAGTTTTATAACTCTCTGGTAAGAAAAGATATTTGACATGATGTAAATGTCCTTATATTTACTAAATTTGTTGCATATGCTAAGACACCCTGGAGAATGTTCTGTGTCAACTCGAGAGGAAGGCATATTCTGCTGCTGTTGAATGGGATGAAACAGGTCCACTGGGCTCATTTATCAGCCGGGGACCCATGGATATTTCAGGCTGGGTAATTATTGTGAAGTGCTGTCCTGTACATTGTAGGATGTCTGGCACCTTGGGCTCCACCTACAGCAGTCCCTTTTCCCAGTGTAAGAAATAAAAGTGTCTGCAACCATTGCTAAATGTCCCAAGGGGGAGAGAAATGCTCTTTTATTTAGAACCAGTGACTCAAATAATTAGAATATCAAAAAAGAGAAGTTAAAATGACTAAGTCTTAACTTTATAAATTTTTATTTTAAAGAGAAAAGAACAAAAACAAAAAGAAACACAAAAACAAAACAACACAAAAACTATAAAAACCATACAGAATTTCAAAACAGTGTGATAGGAAATTAACAGTGGTTGTTGTATTACTTGTTATCTTCAAAGTAGTTGCTCAGATTGCCAGATATAGGTATGCAAGATTGACCAAACAATTAAACATTAACTGTTCCTTTCAATAAACCAATAGAAATTGGTAGTACAAATATCTTAGCTATCTTGGGTGTGTGTGTGTGTGTGTGTATATATATACACACATATATATATATCTCCCCTCCTTCTTTCTTTCTTTCTTTTCTTCTTTCCCTCATCCCAGTTGTTCTTTTCTATTAAGTAGTTTCTTTATGGATGCAACTAGAGACCATACTCATAAGCGAAATAAATCAGACCCACATGTGTAAACACCATATTGTCCCCCTAGTGTAAGAACCTGAAAGAGTGAATAAAACTGAAAGTTACAACAGATATCATGAAAGGAAAAGAGACTAAGTCTTACTGCACATCACCTTGCTCCATTTGTACTGTTACAGAAGAATATCTGAGACTAAATAATTCATACAGAGCATAAATTTGTTTCCTGTCAGGGCACTGGCAGATTCAGGGGTCTGCAAGGCCTGCATCTTCTGGAAGGGGGCAACGTTTTGTCTTCACACGGCAGTAGGTGGAAGGGCAATGTAGGCAGATGTGTGAACTCTCTCTACCAGGGCCTTAACTTCTTTCATGAAGAAGGAGCCTGCGTGGGGCAGTCACATCTTCATGGCTCTCCCTCCTGACACTAGCATATTGGGAACATCTGGATTTCCGAAGGAACATATTCAAATTATAACATTCTCCCCAGCCCCTCAAAGTGCGTGTTCCCACATGCAGGTGCATTATTTCATCCCAATATGCTTAGATAACCTTAATGTGTTCCAGCTCACACTCAAAAATCCAAAGTCCAGAGGCTCATCAAAATCAGACAAGGATGACACTCAAAGCACAATCCTTCCTAGGGCAGGTTTTCCTTCAGCTGTGAGCCTATGATGCCAAAGAAGTTATTTACTCTGAATTACCATGGTGGGGCAGACATAGGCTACATTCCCATTCTAACAGAGAAAAATAGGCATGAGGAAAGGAGAAGCTGCTCTAAAATAAGTTCAAAACACAAGGCACATGTTACATCTCCAGGTTCCAGAGTGACGTCCTCTGACTCTTAGTCCCTGACTCCGGACACAGTGGGACGGAGGTCAGGCTCCCAAGACCCTGGGTGTCCCGTCCAGGGCTTTGGTGGGTCCGAGCCATCACACAGCACCTCTGACAGTTTGGAGCTGGTTCTCTGTGGCTCTCCAGGCTTTTTTTGCACACTTGGTTCTATAGTTCTGGTATCTTGGGGCAGACTCGACCTTGTGGTTTTAACCCATGCTCACCATGGGGGTTAGCTGCTGTGCAGCTGTCCTGCCTCTGTGACAAGCCCCTGTCTTGGCCCCAAGCCCGTGCAAGACGTGCTTTGAAAGCTAGGTGGAGATGGCCCCTCCACCTCACGCATGCTAAACTCCTGGGGAAGTAGCACCACATGGCCGCTGCCACGGCTCATCTGCTCGTGCCCTGTGAAGTGGTGGTCTGTGCTGTACCAGGCTTGCCTGAGCCACAGCTGGGACAGCCAAGGAACGGTGCCCTGGGAGACAGCAGAGACTTCTGAGGTCTCCCTAGGCACCACGTTCCGAGGTCCCACAGGCACTATGGCCTCTGTCTCAAAACTGCTCTACCCCCAAGCCTGACACTGTAGATCTGTGAGGCATACACTGGCCTCAAAGATCTCCAGGATGTCTTCAGGAGACTGCTCCCATGGTCCTGACGAGTGGCGTCTGGCTTCTTTCTCTCCGTGCTAACCTCCCTATGAAAAGGTCACTGGGTCCCACTCTTGTTCTTTCTCCTAAGCATGACTTTTTATTTATTACCCAACCAGGCTGAGAAGTCCCAAGTCTTTACATCCAGCTTTCCTTTTAATAACAAACTCCATCTTCAAATCATGTCTCTTTTCTCATATTTCACTGTAAACAGTTCAGAGAAGCCATGTAGCACCCTGAGCACTTTGGCACTGAGCAATTTCTCCTGTCAGATATGTTTGTTCATCATTTTTAAGTTCTGCCTTTCACAAGGCCACAGGAGAGGGATGTAACTTAGCCAAGTTCTTTGCCTCTTTGTAACAGGCATGGCCTTTCCTTCATTTTCCAATGAGACATTCCTCCTTTATTTCTAAGACCTTGTCTTGGTTACTTTTTTCTCGCTGTTGGGACAAAATACCTGACGCCCAAAATTAAGGAAGGGAAGGTTTATTTCGTTTACAGTTTGTGGAAGTTTCAGTCTGTACTTGGCAGATTATAAGGCAGAGTGGCACGTGGCAAAGAGCTACAGCTCATGGCGGCAGAACGCAGCTAAGCCGCAAGCACACACCAGGGCGGAATAGGGGAGGAATCGCCTCAAGCACCCTTTTCCTCTCTATTACATATGCAAACTATCCACCCCAGGGCGGGTGCAGCTCTCACACCCCTAATCAATCAAACTTTAAAAGCCTGCCCCTCACGCCTGGCCGCTTGAGGCTTTGGGGGGACACACAGATTCAAACCATAACAGACCTCATTAGAATGATCTTTGCTGTCTATGTTTCTACCAGCATTCTGATCATGACCACTTACTACGGCTCTTTCTACGGCTGTCTTCTCCTGAGCCCTCTCCAGAATGGCAGTTAAGGCTCTATTCATGGCAATCTAGGCTTTTTCCAGCATTAACTTCAAAATGTACTGGCCTCTACCCTTAACTCAGTTACAAGCCACTTTCTTGTTTTTAGGTACATGTTGTAATGGCACCCCACTTCTCTGGCACCAATCCCTCTTAGTTCATTTGTGGTATAATGAGAGAATACTGATACTGAGTAATTGCTGAAGGACATGAATTTATTTCTTCACAGTGTGGAAGGTCAAGATGTCCAAGATCAAGACTCAGTTTTCTGATGAAGACCTCTTCCTATGGAGGGAAGAGCACTGTGTGCTCACATGGTGGAGGGAAGGAGGCAGCTGATTTCATGAAGTGACTTTATGAGGCCTTCATCCCATCCATCGGTGAGGAGCCCTTATGATCTGATCGGCTGTTCAGGGCTCATCTCTGGCAAACTATCACTTTGGCAATGCTTGAAGTTTGAAGATGACAACTTCAGGGCATAATGTGAGTCTGCTTAGCAGGAAACCCAGAAGAAAGGATGTCTTTTCTTTTTTTTTTAATGCTGGGGATTAAATCCAGGTGTTTTTTTTCTTACAGGCAAGTGTTTCACCACTGAGCTGTACCCCCAGTCCAGAAAGGGTGTCTCTAAGGGGCTAGGGATTTAGCTCAGTGGCACAGCGCCTGCCTGGCAAGCATGAGGTCGTGAGTTTGATTCCCGGTACTGGAAAAAAAACAAACCAAAACAAAAAAAAACCCCAAAAAGTCAGGAACACTGTTGTATACACAGACCACATTGGTCAGGATCACTATCCACAGACCACATTTTGGTCAGGATCACTACCGTGTACGCAGACCACATTTGATGGCATCCTGCCATCTGTATTTTCATGACTGTCCCAAGAATTGAAAATAAGATACTTTAGATGATAACATAGTGTAGCATGTTTGGATTTTGGAGGAGTTGTTTCATATTTATTTTTATTGTCATTGTTTTGTTGAGTGACCTTACTGTACTGCTTTAATGTCTACCTTCCCCGAGGTGTATGGACACTGAAGTCTGTGCTCAAGTTCTTGATCTTGTTTTAATCACAGCCTGATTTCTGGGTTTTCCACTGAATTAGTTTTCAGCCAGTGATTTGACAGAAATGTTCTAGACACTATTTGCTGAAAGGTTCCATGTATAGGCTCACACATATACTCAAAGCCTGGGCTGTTGATAAGTATGCATGGGGTCTTTCTTCTACTTGCTCTGGATCTCAAAATTAGTTGGAAATTAAATAACAAGAACTATAAAAAATTCTGCACTATTCACTGGCACAGCTGTAAACTATGCAGTCTCACTTATTTTGAAATTGCCATTGTTTATGTATTTATTAAAATATTTTTGATTGCACAAATTCATGCAGAAAAGTGCTTAGTTTGATATGTGTGTACAGTACCAGTAATGATCAAATTGTGGTACTTAGCACAGATCTTCCTTTGAATATTTTAAAAAATTTCTTTATTAATGTGGTAATTGTACATATATGTGGCACACAATGTGATATTTTGACAGTGCCTTAATCAAGTTAAGGTAATTAATGTTTCTATCTCCTTACTATTTTGTTTGGAGCCTCTGAACTCTTCTTCTAGTTATTCACAGAATATATAATAAGCTGCTGTGAACTTCAGTCACCTCATTAAGTTACAGAACACTAGAGTTCACTACTTTACCTGAGGTTTGATTCTTGTTATCTAACCTCCCTTTGATGTCTTTCCTCCTCACCCCCTTCTCACCCTCCAGTAATCATTATCGTGCATTCCAATAAACTTTTTTTAACACCTACATTTGAGAAAGGACATGTAGTATTTGTTTACTCTGCTGAATTATTTCACATAATGTAATGATCTCCAGTTTCTTCAGTTTTGCTTTGAATGATAGGATATCATTCTTTTTATGACTGAATAATATTTCATATATATCATTTTTTAAAAATCTACTTATGCATTGATTAGTACCTAGGTTGACTCTGTATCTTAACTATTGTGACCTGAGCAAGTATTAAATATGGGAGTACAGGTGTCTTTTTGATATGCTCATATCATTTTTTTTGGTATTTCAGAGCTTTGGAAGACTCACATGCCTGCATCATTCCCTACATAGCTCTTAAGTTTTTTACTGGTCTCTTGGTTTTGCAAGACTATCAGGCATCTGCAATTTAACCTTTCCTAGATTCATGGATAAGGCCAATGAACTTCTCTAAATTCCTTAAGCAGCATAAATTCTTCAAAATCTTAAGACTTTTAGGGTTATAATTCTGTTAGGAACACAATTTCTTTACTCAGCCAGGTAAAGGTAAGCAGCCACATGCAGGAATTGAAATAACCATGCACCACCAGTAGAAAGCAGGATGTTACATGCTTTTAAAAATAGTATTTGGAGAGGTTCTATAATGTTAACCATGAATTTACCATGTCAGCCCACAATTCCACTTCAATGTATTTATTCAGTGCAAACCTGTCTTCACACATAGACCTATATGTAAGTATGAAAAACAAATTTAACTGTAATCAGTAAAAGCTAGCAGTGAACATTCTGGATAGACCACTATCCAGATAGTGAATGCCAGTCAACAATATCAGTGACAACAATAACATCAGCAGAAACAACCTACTGAGAAGTGAAATAAGTGGATAAATCCCATGTATGCCTTCAGTTAGGTGAAAGAAAACAGACTCAAGATGGGAAGATTGTATGATTTCATTTATATGAAGGAAAATCATGTCAACAAAATCAATAGATTCTAGAAGCAAACTGTGGCAAAATGGTTCGATTACAAACTAACACATGAAGTTTTTGGACTGTTCTTTATTTTGCATATGACAGCACTTACACTATCATACACATTTGTTCAAACTCAGAATCGTACTGTAAATATGTGATTTTTACTGTCATTATCAGCTGAGAAAGCAAAAAAACCGAAAAACAAAAAACTAACAAGTCAGATACAAATTAAGGTACATGCCACAGGCATTTGAATCATTTCTTCCTAAGTTAGTGGAGCAAGAGCCTGTGATTCCCTGCATAGGGGACGTGTTCCCCTGAGATCTTTATGTCTCTACAGTGCCGTGCTGGCTCCCAGCTCTTGGTCTCTAAAATCCCTACCTGGTTCCTTGGCATCAGTTTAGCAGGGCCAGGCTGTGTCCAGAGGAAGAGCTTTTAAAATAGAGGACAGTCTAACCCAAACAGGATTTTCTGTGAGGTAGGGCATACTGACAGGGAAGACACCCCATCATAAAAATTACATGGAATGTGGTTAGCATTATGACTCTTTACTGAGCTGCATTATAGATGTTTTTATATTTACTATTCAGAGACATAGTTCTGTGAAATATACAGGCCTGTTTATGACATTATATTTATTTTACAATTTAAAACTAGAGAGGTTCAAATAAGGTAAGTAGCAATTAGAAGAGTGCTTTTGCCTAGCTCCTACAAGGGAGCTTTGTGAAGAGAATTTAAACCTTGTTCCCTGAAGGAGCTTTAGGTTACTAAAAATTCAGGCTCTCCAGCAGCTTCATTCAAGGAGTGAGGTAAGCTTTTACATCCCCAACTTTTAAAAAATGATAATTGTAATACATGTACAAGCAATAGGGGTGTTGGCATTATGAATTGTATGAGCTCAGCAAAAGATTCCACGAGCAGTTTTTGAAACAGAAGAAATTCCCATGGCAAAATGCATCCCTCAGAGGAAGTTCAGGAATAATTATGAATTACTGGGCTGTGTTCCTAGAGAAAATGGGAAAGACTGTAAGATAGATGGTGCTCTTATTGGGTAGGTGGCCTTTCATCCTTTGTACTATCTCTCCTTGTAATTGTGGAAGAAACTAATGAAACTAGTTTGAACTGCAGTTCCTTAGACGACAGAAGCATCCTTATGAATTTATTTGGAGTCATATTCTCTTTCAGTATCCTTACTCCATGATCGTACCCTTTTTATTATATCCAGAAAGGCAGGCAGAACAGTTGTTTATAGAACACCTTGGAAAGTCAATTGTGTCTGCACAGAAATTGACTCCTCTTCATAGGAGACAGCTAATTTCTGTTGTGAAATATACATGTTTAAATCTATAATTCTCCTATCAATGTCCACAGAACACAGCATATGCTATAAAATGTTATAGGTTATATTATCTTGTATGTTAGAAATTTGTGGACATAATGTTCATAGAGAATAGAATGCCACATGAGCTTGAAATATAACCAGAAGGAAGATTGGACAGAAATGCAGTTAGCAGAGAGTGGATATTGTACCACAGTTTCTGAATTCAATCTTTTTGGGTACTGGGGATTGAACCCAGGGCCATTGAGCAATAGTACATTGAGCTATAGTACATTCCCAACACTTATTTGCTTATTTTTTATTTTGAGAAAGTGTTCTCACTAAGTCACTAAGTTGTCTAGGCTGGATTCAAACTTGCTATCTTCCTGCCTCACCCTTTCAGAGTGCTGGGATTAAAGGTATGGACCATTGCACCCAGCTTTTCAAATTTAAAATTTAAAATATAAGCATGGAACCACAATCCTGTGAATTTTCAACTCTCCTCTCTGTCACTTAGCTAAAGGATAAGAGTAATGTGCATAAGAGTGAGATTTAGAACAGGAAACTCTTTCACATATGGATTGGAAGTAAAGTCAGGTTGAAAGTTTCCAGATCAGTGGAGGTGAACCTCTAGCACGCGTGCCACCACGGGCATTCAGAGCTCTTTCTGTTGGCAGGCGAGCCACGTTGCCCTGCAATGGCAAGCAAAAACACCAAAATGACACCTAGGATTTGGAAGCAGATTTATTTATGTTAATGGGTACTCACTGGTATCATTCCCAGAATATCAGTTCCTGGTCTCTGATGGTCTAGGGCTTTTATATGATGCACAAGAAGGAAGTACAAAGGAGGTGTAAAGGTGAGACAGAACAGCCTGGCAGTTCTTCTGATTAGCTAGCAGGTTGAGATTATCATCTACAAGGGTAGATCAATGATCACCCGTTTATGAAGCTTGATACAATGGTACAATCAGACATCCTGTATGTTCGGTTATGCTCTCACGGTTAAACGGTCAAGACAGTAATTACAAAACCATGAAGCAGTTACAGAGCTGGGCAGTTTCAAAAGAACAATATTTTAAACACAACAGTTTCTCTTGTACGGGTTTTCCTTTTCAGCCCCAGCCAAGGTTTGACAGATTATCAGTATGCATACAACAGCAAGGATCACATGAATTGTGCAAAAGCACACCAAATGCAAGCTTTTACCTTTCAGCAAAAAGCTGTTTGCATCATTGAATGATCGCCATTGTGCTTTTCTTTTAAGATAAAAGATGTTAATGTATAAGTTGTTTTTTCTACACTAAACCTTCAGTATTCAGGTTTAATTGTGGTGTTGGCACTTTGTGATAAATAAATGGGTTTGGGTTGCAGTTTGAGCCTTGGGTCTCTAAAAAGTTTGCCATCACACAGTGGCTGGAATCCCACTGGAAGGCAGAGAAGTCACTGAGTACCTCAGCAAGTGGGGAAGATAAAAGCCCACCAGACTTCAAATTGAGTTAGGTGCTGCATCTCACCACTCAGCTTCCAGTGCTAGGATGGAGGTCGTCATCCCTCCTCTTAATCCTTTCACAGAAAGCACTCATCAGAGTGTGCTGGGCACCTATGTTAGGCCATCTTTTTAAAACACATACTATAATTAAGTACTACAATACCCCTTTTGAGAGGTCTCATTATTATCTTCATTTTATTTTATTTTTTTAAGTCAATCACAAAGAAGTTGTGCTAGGGCCCATGTTTCCCAATTAGTAGAAGACGGAGTTATTCCTTAAATGCACAAGATACTCTTTCCAGACTCTCTGCTGTAACACATAGTCTCAAACCTTCTCTTCAGAAGTGCCTTGCTGGGTATTCCACTCTGCACTGATACTGCTATAACACTTCCTTTGTTTTGGCATGCATCTCTGTTACTTTTCTACATGCTCCAAAGCACTAAGCTCGGTCAAATGGATGCAGTGAGCAAATATGAACTGATCCAAGTTAAATCCAGTTACGCTTCTTCTGAGAGCACGAGCATCCGTCTGTGTGAGTGAAACACCTTGCCTCCCCCAGTGGATACTCAAATGTAAACCACAAAAAGTATTTAACCTCTTAGAGGTTTGTTGAAAAGATTAAGCTGTACACATATTAAACGTGTGTATTTGGAATGAACATTGTAAGTTTTTAATAGACTCAGGTGATCTGATTTGGGAGAAATTTATTGCAAATGCATAGCTTCAGACAAATAACCATCTTTCTAACCCCATTTGGTTCATTACACATGTGCCCTTTGGGTCATGCCAATGATAAGAACCCTTTAGCTTCAACAATATAACTATATAGATCATTTATTTCTTTTTTTTCTTGTTCAAATCTCTGCTCTAGATCAGAGGATTAAAGGGACAAAAAAGATGATGAATAGTAAAATATGTATATTTCAGGGCAATCTCTTTTCAATTACCAACTGTTTCTTTCTTTCTTACTACTGCAGAAGACTTGAATTTCCCATGGCTAATAGCACAGAGGTGAAAGACTTCATCCTGGATGGTCTAACCAGTGCTGCAGAGCTACAGATTCCCCTCTTTATCTTGTCCACCTTCATGTACCTCATCAGTGTTTTGGGGAACTTGGGGATGATCCTACTGATCCTCCTGGACTCTCGTCTGCACACCCCCATGTACTTTTTCCTTGGTAACCTTTCTTTGGCAGACTTTGGATACTCTTCAGCTGTCACTCCCAGCGTGATGGCTGGGCTTCTTACAAAAGACAAGATCATCTCTTACAATGCATGTGCTGCTCAAATGTTTTCTTTTGTAGTTTTTGTTTCTGTGGAAAATGCCACCTTGGCATTAATGGCTTATGATCGCTATGCGGCAGTGTGTAAACCCTTGCACTACACCACGGTCATGTCGAGGAGTGTGTGTGTGCATCTGGTTTTAGGCTCCTACTTCTGTGGTTTCCTGGATGCCTCTGTCCACACCGGAGGTACATTCAGTCTCTCCTTCTGTAAGGCCAATGTGGTCCACCACTTTTTCTGTGACGTTCCAGCAGTCAGGCTTCTTGCTTGTTCAGATAAACACATTATTGAGATGGTTCTTATTTTTGTTACCAGTTTCAATGTCTTTGGTGCTCTTCTAGTTGTACTGATTTCCTACCTGTTCATATTTATCACCATCTTGAAGATGCACTCAGCTAAGGGATATCAGAAGGCTCTGTCCACCTGTGCCTCCCACTTCACTGCAGTCTCCATCTTCTATGGGACAATCATCTTCATGTACATACAGCCCAGCTCCAGTCACTCCATGGACACAGACAAAATGGCGTCCGTGTTCTACACCATGGTCATCCCCATGCTGAATCCACTGGTCTACAGCCTGAGGAATAAGGAGGTCAAGAGTGCATTTAAAAAGATTTTTGAGAAGGCCAAATCATCTGTAGTATTGATGTTTTAATGCTATGTGATATCACAATAAACTAATTTTGGGTGTGTTTGATAATTTGCATTCACATTTTAATCCCCAAATTATATTTCTTTCCTGAAGTCATATTCTTATGGCTTTATTCTATTGTCTAATAAGAAAGTAATATCTGAATGATGTTTCAGTGATAGCATAGGATGTTTTGGGTTTTCTTGTCAAAAACCTTACTAAATCCATTTTAAAATGTTGATTTACATGCACATATTAATGGGATTCAGTGTGAATTTTCAGTACACGCATACAGGATTCACTGGTCAGATCCAGCTTCCCTTTATCTACTCTCTTCCAACCCTTTCTCATCCTCTAGGAATCACTATTCTATGTCTAGTATTCTATATTTTTAAAGCTTCCTTGTGAGCATGCACATGAGATACTTTTCTTTCTCTATTTCTTGTAACACAATATTTTCCAGCTTTATCCATTTTGCTGCAAATGACAGGATGTAATGATTCTTTGTGGATCAGTGTATTCCACTGCATGAATGTAATAATTTTTCATCCATTCATCTGTTGATGAGCACCCACATTGATTTCATATCTTACTTATTGTGGAGGATGGGAAAATTAGCCGGGGAGTGCAGGTGTCTTGTTGGTACACTGATTCCTTTTCCTTTGTCTCTTTACCCAGAAGATGGATTTCTGGGTCACATGGAAGCTCCACTTTGGGGTTAATGAATGTAGCCAAGTGGTAAGTGCTTGCTTAGCAAATACAGATTCTGAGTTCAGTCCCTAATACTACAAAATGAAAGAAGAAAAAGATGTACTTTTATTGAGGTAACTCTGTACTCTTGTTCAAAACCATTGTACTAGTTTACATTTCTACCAACAGTGTATGACAGCTCCTTTCTCTTTCTTTTTTCTTTTCTTTTTTTGTTTTTTTCCGGTACCAGGAATCCAACTCACGATGTTGCGCTTGCCAGGCAGGTGCTGTGCCGCTGAGCTAAATCACCAGCCCCTTCTCTTTTTTACTTTTATTTGTGGTTTTTAAATAGTAGCCATGTTTATTGGGGAGAGATCATATTTCACTGTATTAGATTTGCATTTTCCTGGTAGCTAATGATATTGATCATTTTTCATGTATTTCTTTCCATGTGTACTTATTTTGAAGATTGTCTAGATTATTTGCCATTTAAAAATTGCATTATTCTTTTGTTGTTAATTGGCCCATATGCATTTTTCCTATCACATGGCATTACAAACATGTTCAAAATAGCAATACAAATGATTCCATGAACAGAAGCCCAAGTATATATGTATGATCTGTGTGAGTGCTTGCATACATGGGGGTAGAAAGAATGATTCTTTGCAAGATAAGTATATCCATTAAAACTCTAAATAGCTGTGCAAAGAACTAAATGAAGAGTGGATTGTTTATAGTAAAATAATATAAAATTTTTCATTGGGTCGTTAGAACACAAATAATGTCTACCCTTATTTCTTTAGTTGAATAATTTCTAATACTTTTTTTAAAATTTTGAGACAGGGTCTCACTATGTAGTGTAGGTTGGCCTTGAACTCACCATGTAGCTCAGGCATACCTCAAACTTGCAGTGATCTTCCTGCTTCAGCTTCCTGAGTGCTTACAGGTGTGTACCTCCATGCCTGGCTCTTGTAATAGTCTTAAGAGAACCAAAATGTATTTTTTCAAATGTAAATCTAAATGAGATATAACTAGCCCATCTTAAGCAATATTTTTGTCTTGACAGAGTCCCTTTGGTAAGACCAACACGTTTGCATTACAGTTTAAAAAAATAAAAACTTAAATGGAGTTTAATGGAGAAAAAATAAAAGCATTTGCAATGTATTCATTATGACAACTAAGTTACATCCGGCTTAAGAACATACTGGTAATATTTTACTGATGTAGGGATTTTTTGCAAAAAGTGTAAACATTAGGTGCTCTTGGAAAATAAAGGAGGATAGTTATGTGAGATGATGGATATGTTAGTTTCCTTGATTATAGTAAACATTTCACTATGTAAATCTATGTCAAAATAACTTACTGTGCATCTTACTATATGCAATAAAAATATACAGCAAATGCCCACAGCATAGGTTTCTGCTTTCAGATGCTTTGGAATTGTTAATGCTGTGAATTTGCTCATAAAGTTGCTCGTCTTTGCTCCTGTCCCCTGCTTCTCCATCCTCATTCATCCTGGTGGAATACCACTTCACAGTAAAAAGGATTCCACTCTTGCTAATGACAGACACATTGATGGACCACAAACCCATTCTACTAAATGAAAGAAGCAGGGCTCAAAGACTGCCAGGGCCAAGTCTCTTTCAAAGGCCAAACAGCATGAACAGAAGGAGAGTGGTGTGGTCTCCAGCCGAGTGGTGGCGTAAGGGGTTGGCCACAGTCTTGGGCTTTTTATTGAGAGGAGGGGATGTTCCAAATCTTGTGTGTGGTAGTGGTCACATCACTATGCACCCGTGTCCAAATTCGTATAAATAAATGCTAAAAAGCATGGACCTCCCTGTTTGTCAGTTTTGCATTAGTTAGATGATAACTGAAAAACAAGCAATACAAAAGCGCATGTGCACAGGAACCTACACAGCGAGGTCCCTGCGGGCGGTTTAATTGCCTGTTACAGAGGAATGCAGGGTGAGAGCTGAGGGTGTTCTCTGCGAGGTGTCTCTGGAGAGCTCTGCTACCACCGGTTCCCTTGTGCTGGGCCCTCAAATCCCAACAGGACCACTCTGAGAATAAGAGATAGATTCAAGACTCCAGGATCTTGGCTCCAAGTTAGTGGTCCCTCTCTGTTTTCCTCTGGAAAACATGGAATCTTTTGACAAGTACCTATGGAGAAACTTCCCCAATAGGACGTTTGCGTTATTCCATTTCTGATTTTAGGCTCTCTACTTAGGACTGGTCATCCCTTCTCCTCCTGCAGCAAGGAGATCTTCTATATTCCACAGACACATCCAAGGAAGTCTTCAAAAGCTACTTATCAAGGTAGGACTAGCATATAAATAACTGGGCACATTTTTTTTTTTTACTGAAAAGCATAATTCATGCCAAAGCAGAGTGACAGCCACCATGTGCTACGTTGTCTGAACACCGGTATAGATGTTTTAAATATTTTTTGTAAAGTTTTAAGTTGAGTCTGGGGGTATAAATGTCAAAACTTCCAGTAGCTAGGGGTGGAAGTCAAAACTTCTAGTAGCGGGGAGTGCAGTGATCCTTAGGAAATATTATACTTCTTCCCTAAAGAAGATGACCAAAAATAAGACAGATGATGGTCTGGTTAAATTTTTTGATTGATTGATTGATTGAGTGGAGACAGAGTCTCTTATGTAGTCCTGACTGGCCTTGAACTCACTATGTACTCCAGGCTGGCCTCAAACTCATGGTAGTCCTCCTGCCCCTGCCTCCAGAGTGCTGGAATCACAGGCGTGCACATTACACCTGGCCCTAAGTTTTAACTTTATCTTTTTTACTGTCATTCTTCTACTGGAGGTGAAACAGACTGTCTATGTCTGTCTAGACATAGTAACAGTAGCATGAATTGATAGTTCTTTAAACTTCAAAGGTAACTAAGTGGATTAGCAAGATCTGAACTGCATTTTAACCTTTTCCCCATCACCACCCGTCACTAACACCTCCCACCATGCTAGCAGTGTGGGAGTGCGTGGCGTAGACTTTGACCAGTTCAAGCTGGTTTTCAGTCTCGAATCTCAGATGTTTCCTATGAGTTGCGAAGTTACAAAGTATCACCTAGCCTTTCAGCTCTCTAACTAACATAATCATAAGTAATAACACCCACCACACAAATTCATACTTTTACATCAAAAGCTCGTGACATTAGGTGCAGAACAATAGTTTCTAGAAGTGGTTGTGTATATTCAGGTTGGCAAGTGCAATGCTTTATGTGCTAAGCTTACAGACTGCAATGTGGAAAGATGGTAGAGGACAGTAGGGGAGTTGGCAGAGGACGGCTTTTCCAATTTAAAGTACTATTCCTACACAAGAACCAGTTCAAATGATAATTTTTCAAGTGGAGCTTTCCACTAACAGAGTTGCAGGCAGAAGGCAACCCGTGAACCACACACATCAAGTTCTAAGTAACTATATTCAGCCCAGGAGTGAAAATAATAAAATAAAGAATGAGTTTAAGAAGACTGTTTTAAGCCAGGCTGAAATATGGATTTCAAGAAAGAAATTAAACAGAAGCACTCACCAGAGTAGCTGATCGGATGGGTAGAATAGGGACAGCATGAGAACAGTAACGAGTCATCTCGGTGCTGCTCATGTGAGAGAAAAAGACAAGTGCAGACGAGGCTTCCAGGTTTACCCAGATACGAAACCATTCACATTTCCTGAGCAAGCATAGAGACTGATATTCCATCCCAATAGTACTAGCATGGCCAACACTCATCTGTCTGTGCTAAGCATGCAGTACCTTATTCCTAATTTTGAAATGTATTATTTTATTAGTTCTCAAAATAATACCTTGAGAGTAGGTCTCATTAGTAGTTGAACTCTGCAGAGGGAATAAATGGGGCTCAGAAACTTTGGGGTGAGACCAATGGTACCCAGGCGATAACAGTGGAGCTGTATGCATCTCCTCACATAGTGCAAACTCCGTGGCAGATTCTGCATCTTTCCTTAGAACTTTCTCTGATGGCTGAGCTCACCGCAGGGCCCCAGTCCTCCTAACCCAGAAGGGCTTCTGCTCTTCTTTAGTGTTGAAGGGGAGAGTCTTACAGGATGTAGTAATCTAGGTTGATCATTAATTTCTTTTCTTACGATTTTACCTATTTAAAAATATGTATGTATTATTTTATGGAAAAAAGGCAAAACAGAATTTCATAACAAATTAATAGGAGAATAGCAATAGTTAATACATTACATATTGTCATCTTCAAAGCAGTTACTCAGAATACAACATATGGGCATAAAAATTCTCCAATCAATATCAGCACAGACTTTCCTTTTCAATGAACTAAGAGATATTAATAGTACAGATAACTTGCATTTTTCTCCTTTTACATTCCTTCCTTTCCCTTTTCCACCCCAGTTTCTTTTTCCTTTTAAACAATTTTTTCCCCTTTTCACAATATCTATGGTACATTTTAGACCTTATTTACTCTTTTATTTTCTCACACCAGGGATACAATGTTTACACATGTAAGTTTGATTTATTCCACTTATGAGTATGGTCTCAAGTGTTATCTATTTACTTATAAAAGTTTCCAAGTTTATCCTTCTTTATGGCTGAGTTATTAGTATTCCATTGTATTACAAGACCACATCTTTTTATCCATTCCTCAGTTCATGGGAATTTGGGTTGTTTCCAAGACTTAGCTGTTACAAATTGTGCTGCTATAAACATACAAGTATATATATTGCTGTGGTATGGTGTTTTTAATTCTTCTGGGAAGATACCCAGAAGAGGAATAGCTGGGTCAAATGGGGCTGCTAATCCTAGCTTTTTTGAGGAATCTCCATACTGATTTCCACAGTGGTTGCACCAATCTGCACCCCCACCAACAGTGTAAAAGAGTTCATTTTACCCCTACAAATCCTTCAGCATTTGTTACTGGTTGATTTCTTGATGACAACCACTTTTTCTGGAGTGAAACGGAATCTCAATGTTGTTTTAACTTGCATCTCTCAAATGACTAGTGATATTGACCATTTTTTCATATATTCATTTGAAATTTGTATTTCTTCATCTAAGAAGTGTGTATTCATCTCAAATGCCCATTTTTGAATTGGGTCTTTAAATTTGAGGAGTCTGGGCTTTTTCAATTCTTTATATGCTCTAAATAGGAGCCGTTTGTCTGAGGGACAATTGTCTAAGATTTTTTCCCACCTGTGGGTTGTCTTTTCACTCTGTTGGTGATTTTTCTTGATGTGCAAAAGCTTCTTTTTTTTTTTTTTTTTTTTTTTTTTTTTTCCGGTACCTGGAATTGAACTCACGACTTTGCGCTTGCCAGGCAGGTGCTGTGCCACTGAGCTAAATCCCCAACCCCTAAAAGCTTCTTAATAACATGAGATTCCAGTCACTGATTCTCTGAACTATTTCCTGTGCAGTTTGGATTTTGTTTATGAACATTCTGTCAGGGGCCAAACATGCTCACTGGAAGAAAGACAGCCTCTTTAATAAATGGTGTTGGATAAACTGGCTCTCTACATGCCAAAGACTAAATCTAGTCTATCACTGTGCACTAAACTAAATTTAAAATGGATCAAAAAATCTAAGTGTTGAAACAGAAGCACTAAATCTATTGGAAGAGAAAGTAGGTAGAAACCTTGAAGACATAACTGTAGACAATTATTTTCTTGCTGGGGTTGAAAAGCTATGTTTGAAGCTCTGCTGGTCTTTAATGTTTCTCTTGGGAAATTGTAATTATTCTCATGGGTTTGCTCCTATAAGTCATTTGGTGCTTCTTCTAACAGCTTTTAATATTGTTTCTTTACTTTGTATTTCTGATATTTCAACTATGATGTGTTATGGAAGGATCTACTCTGGTCATGTGTATTTGGGGTTCTGGATGCCTCCTTTACCAGGGTATCCATCTCATTCTTCAGTTTTGTGAAAGTTTCTCTAATAATGTCAGCGACTGCATTTTTACACCATTGGCCTGTATCTCTACACCTTATTTTGGCCAATGACTCTCAAGTTATTTCTTTTAGATTTATCCAAAGACTTTTGAACCAGCCATTCAGTACTTCTTGTTCTGTTTTTCTTTGATGCTGTCTGCATGTTCTAGCACTTCCATGCTGCCTTGAGTTCTTTCTTCTGACCAATCATTTCTATGCCTAGACTTTTGCTTCAGTTTTTATGATCTCTGCCTGCTTTTTTCCCAAATATCACTGTCTTTGCTGATGTGGTCCTTCAAATTTGCACAGCCTTCCTTAATTCATTCAACTAAGTATTTGTCTGTTCTTTGATTTCAATGATTATTCTAGTGACTGAGTAGGTCAACTGCTCACATGGCTCTTCTTTGATGTTATTAATCATTTTAACTATCAGTTTTAAAATTCTTTGTCTGGAGTTTCATCTACTTCAGTACCTGTGGCTTCAACTTTTGGAGACTTTTCGTATTTTTGGAGGCCTCTGGTCCATGGCTCCTGGAGCCTCCATGAATGGGGAGCTCTCTCCTGTTATTTTCTCCAACTCTTACCATGTCTGGGCTGGCACTGAGGGCGGTGTGGGCCGGGGTGAGCACCGTACGGCATCCCTGCTCTTGGCTTCTTCCCTAAAGGACTTTGTGTGTCTCACAGAATAGCTTGGTCTCTAGAGTGGCGGTGGCAGGTGCTATGGATGAGGAAACCCTTCCCTGTTAGTACAGCAGGCTCTGGGCTATGTCCTCATGGGAGAACCCTGTGATTCAGATAACTCCTAGGATTATTTTATTAGTTCTCAAAATAATACCTTGTGAGCAGGTCTTATGAGTATTTTCACTCTGCAGATGGAAGCAATGAGGCTATGGGATAAATGGTATCTTGGGTGAGGCTGCTTCCCTGGAAAGCTTCGGTGCATTTCATGCATGGTTCAGTCTCCAAACCTGTGCCAGGAGCAGTGCCTGGGCTTGTGGGAGCTTCTACTTCTTATTCAACCTTCCCCTTCTTTATTTCATCTGTTTGCTCTTCTGTTTCAGTTGTGTGCCAGTGGCTGCTGTGTCCACCTCTTCGTGTAGTCACGCCCTGCCTGACCTTAGTCACAGCTTGGAGCCATCTGTAAATGCTGCTTCCTTTCTGCTGCCGCCATGATCCAGAGTCTCCACAAAGCATATGAAAGGTTATGGTGAACTATAGTCACGCTACTGTGCTGTGGGACATTGCAGTTTACCCCTCTTGACTGTGCTTTGGGTTCTGTCTACCCAATCACTCTTTATATGCTCTTTCCTCTCCCTCTTGGTCTCAAGTAATCACAATTCTACACTAAGATCAAAGCCTTTAGCTTCCATATATGAGTAAGATCATGGGGTATTTATGTTTTTATGTCTGGTTTACTTTACTCAGTGTAATATTTTAGATTCTGCCTGTTTTTCTGTAAAGGACTTTTCCTTTGGCTCCATGCTCATATGTAGGAGTGCTAAATTACATGAAAGACCCAGTTTTAACTTTCTGAGCCTCTTTCATGCTGTTCTTCATAATGGACACATTAACTTACTCTCCAATCAACAATGTATGAGCTCCTTTTTCTTAACATCATTACCAGCATTTTTTTTTTATAATAGCCATTCTAATGAGGGTCCAATGAAATCTCACTGTGGTTGAGTTGTCTCAGTATCTTTTTGTGTCTTCCTCCTGTTACTTCTCATTGCTATAGGACATCTCACGATCTCCAGCTCACTGATGGGGAACTGTACAGACGTGACACAGTTCATCCTCCTGGGACTAACTGATGCCCCAGAACTGCAGGCCCCTCTCTTTATCGTGTTCAGTCTCATTTACCTCTTCAATGTGGTTGGAAACCTAGGAATGGTGGTGCTGATCCTCATGGACCCTAGTCTGCACACTCCCATGTACTTCTTCCTTAGCAACCTGTCTCTGGTGGACATTGGATACTCCTCAGCTGTCAACCCCACAGTCATGGCGGAGCTCCTTGCGGGGTACAAGGTCATGTCCTACAATGCCTGTGCTGCTCAGATGTTCTTCTTTGTATCCTTTGCCACCGTGGAAAATTACCTCTTGGCTTCAATGGCCTATGACCGCTATGCCGCGGTGTGCAAGCCCTTACATTACACCAGCACAATGACCACAAGTGTGTGTGCTTATCTGGCCACAGGCTCCTATGTTTGTGGTTTCCTGAATGCCATTTTTCACATTGGAGCCATATTCAGTCTCTCGTTTGGTAAATCCAATGTGGTCCATCATTTTTTCTGTGATGTTCCAGCAGTCATGGCTCTGTCTTGCTCTGATACACATCGTAGTGAAGTGATTCTGGTTTTTATGTCAAGTTTTAATGTCCTTTTTGCTCTTCTGATTATCTCGATCTCCTATCTGTTCATATTTATCACCATCTTGAAGATGCACTCAGCTCAGGGACACCAGAAGGCTCTGTCCACCTGTGCCTCCCACCTCACCGCAGTCTCCATCTTCTATGGGGCCGTCATCTTCATGTACCTGCAGCCCAGCTCCAGTCACTCCATGGACACGGACAAGACGGCGTCCATTTTCTACACCATGGTCATCCCCATGCTGAATCCACTGGTCTACAGCCTGAGGAACAAGGAGGTCAAGAGTGCCTTGAAGAAAGCAATTGAGAAAGCAAAAATTTCTACCTAAAGCTGGCATGTTAGCTTTGTATTGTGCATAACAATTTTAATCCATTGCTCTCAGACCTTCATGCAATGAGTTATATTTAGGCTTTGCAATGCACAAAAATTTCAAAATAAATATTCTTACACCTTTGGAAATCTGTCATCTAAGAAAAAGAAAACATTCCAGAAATGTATTACCTACACAGGGAGGCTGACATGAGTTGTTTGAAGTGTTGGGACTTTCTTGTCAAATTTTCATAATGAAACTTGGCTTATTTTTGTTCCATTTATATTTTCCCTATCAAATTTCAAAACAAGCATATAAGTTAAACAGGGAACAGAAACACAAATGTGCCCCTCGTGGGCACATATGCTTTGCAGTGGGAAATTCGTCAATAATAAATGGAATGTACTAGTTTTTAATAAAAATAATCTAAACAATTGATTGGATTTTATATACCTGTTTTTATTTTCTAAATAAACATTATTTTCAGAGCAGTTTTAGGTTCACAGAGAAGTTGACATGAAGGTACAGATATCTCACACATATGCTCTGCCTCTGCATACACGTAGGTTCTCCCACTAGCAATGCCCTGCTCACACACACTGGTATATCGAGGCGCGTCATCCCAAGGCTTCCATCTACACTGGCATTCACTACTGGTGCTGTACATTCTGTCCATTTAGACAAATGCACTAGGCATGGTTAAAATGTAGGGAATGTTTAAAAGTTTTTATTAAAGACACATAGTTACACATCCCCCTCAGAACACCCCTCACTGCAGACACATGTAGCCCATCTTTCTTGCCACTTTCTGCAGCAGTTCTGCGCATGCTCTTTCATGAGTGTTTTTACTTGTGCTGTTGTGGATGCTTCAGTGTCCTAAATCCATTCCGAATGTTTCCCTTCTGTAGTCATTTTTAGTTTCAGGAAGAGCCAGAAGTTGCACAGTGCTAGGCCTGGTGAACAAGGTGAATGAGGACACACCATGACGTTTTTATCAGGCAGATGTTCTGTAAAAACTTTTCATCATTTTGAGTCAACTCAGAACATCAAGGCAGCCATGAAAAAGAGAACGAGTTAGGATGTTCTGCACTGCTTCAGAAAATGCCAAGAATAATGGGATAAATATTCTAAACAAGGGGAAGTATTCTGGGGAGGATTAATAGAAATGTGTTTTTTACTATAAATACTTTTTAAAAATTTAAACATTCAGTACATGTTTAGGATCCCACCTCATAAGATGTGTACCTCATTGTAGTACCATTTAGTCTCACTTCTCTAGAACCTTGGGCATTTTTCCTATTCATTGCTTCCTCTCTCTTACTCCTGGCTAACAACTGAAGTTTCCTGTTCCAGTTTTGCCTTTTCCAGAATACTGTATAGTTGGAATCAAACGGTAGTGGCCTGATTTCACATTGCGTTCTTTCTCTTAGTAATATGCATTTGTTTCTTCTGTGGCTTTTCATAGCTTAACAATAGCTCACTGACTTTTAGCTCTTAATAATTTTACATTGTCTGGGTACCACATGTTGTCTGTTCAACCACTGAAGGAAGTTTTGGTTGATTCCATGTATCGACAATTGTGAATAAAGCTTTCATAAACATCTACGTTTTAACTTTTTTTCTTCAACATCACTGGATTTTCTACACATTTACACTGTTGAATTTTCACCCTACACTTGTACTTTGAATGTAGATGTTCCTCAATGCCTCACCCAGGGTTGCTTCTGTTGTTTCTATTGAATGTTTTATCACAGAAATAACAAGCAAAAAACTAAACACTTTTTCTTTTTCTTTTTTTTTTATTTTAAAGATAAAAGGAGGGAAACATTAACAGACATACAACATTTTACAACATATCACAAGCACAATACAGACAGTACAGAGTTACAAACAAAGTGGTAGGGAATTAACAATGGTGGTTGTATTACATATTGATATCTTCAAAGTGGCTTCTCATGAAAACAGATATAGACATGCAGTACTGGTCAACCAAAGACTCATTGACAGTTTCTTTCAGCACAGAAATAGAAGACAGAAGAACAACCATGTTAACTATCCTGTATATACATACATACAAAATTTCTCCTTCTTTCCCTTCTCTTTTCCTACATCCCAGAAGCCCTTCACTCTTCAGTGGTTTCCTATCATTTCACAGTGTCTATCATACCTCCGAGTTTAAATTAACTCTTTCAAGTTTTACACTAGTGACACAATGCGGTGCTTGCACATGTATGTTTGATTTATTTCACTTATGAGTATGGTCTCTAGTTGTGACCATTTAAATATAAAGGCCTCGAGTTTATCTTTCTTTACAGCTGAGTAATATTCCATTATATAAAAGTACCACAATTTTCTTATCCAATTCTCGGTGGATGGACATTTGGGTTGCTTCCACATTTTAGCAATTACAAATTGTGCTGCTATGAACATAGGTGCACATATATCACTGTGATATGATAAAAAACTAAACACTTATAGTTGTTGGATTATCTGGTAATTCTATTGTTAGATTTTTGAGGAGATACCTTATAGTGTTCCACAGCAGTTGTGCCATTCCCACCAACACCAGCATCTCAAGGGTCTGATTTCTCTGAATCCTCACCAATCTTGGTTACTTTTAAAAAATAATATGTATCATAGGTATGAAATTATAGCTGTTTATGGATTGGTTTGCATTTCCCTCATGATTAGAGTTGCAGAATATCTTTCTCTAAACCTATTTTCCATTTGTTGTCATCTCTGAAGAAATGTTCATTTTAGTCTTTGCTTATTTTGAAATTGTGTTATTTGTTCTTATAGAGTTGTAGGATTTCCTTATATACTTTGGTTATTAACCCCTTATCATATATATGGCTTGCAAATGTTTTCTCCCATTTAATGGATTGCTTCTGTACCGGTTGCTTCCTTCCCATACTAAAGCTTTTTAGTCTGAATAATCTCACTTGTTTAATTTTTTTTTTTTTTTTTTTTTTTTTTTTTGGTTTTTCTCCGGTACCGGAACCGAACTCACGACCTTGCGCTTGCCAGGCAGGCGCTTTTGCCGCTGAGCTAAATCCCCAGCCCCTCACTTGTTTAGTTTTTGTCTGTTTCTTGTGCTTGTTGTTTTGGACCTAAAGAAATCATTTGCAAGCCCAATGACATGTCCTTCCTCTGTGTTTCCTCAACTTTGATGAAATCTAGTTTATCTTTTTTTTTTCTTTTGGTGTCAAATCCAAGAAGTCCAAGGTCATATTTTCTTCTAATTGTCTCACAGTTTTAAAGTAGAATTTATGTTAACACATTTTGAATTGATGTTCATTTTTGGCATAAAGTAGGGATCAAATATCACACTTTTATATATGCATATCCAATTGTTGCAATATCATTTTCTGAAAAAACTGTTCTTTCTCCATTATATGGACTTGGTATCCAGGTCAAAAATCATCTCATTAGAGATGTGTGATTTTTTTAGGTTCTTTCTTTTATTCCATTACTGCTTATATAGTTAAAATATAATACTGCATTTGTACGTGCAATAAATTTTGAAATTGGAATACAAATTCTTCTACTTAATTATTATTATGTTCAAGATTATCTTGACTTCAGGCCACCTTGAAATTCCATACGAATTTCTGCAGTTTTTTATTTTTCTGCATACAGGTCATTGGGACTCTGATAGAGATCTCATTAAATTTTTAGATCACCATAAAGTATTGCCTTTTAAAAAGATTAGTCTTAAAATTCATGATCAGAGAATGTCTTTACGTTTATTTGGATTTCTGCGGAGAAGGACATTCTTTAGTTACTATTTTGTGTATTGCCTGAGGCCTGCCCAAGCCACAATTGCTGGGTTCTGGAGGAAGTCTAGCACAAGCATTGTAAGCCCTCCGGATCAATACTAGATGCTTTGCTGAGATATGGGCCAAGGAAGATAACATGATGGCTTATTGGTCGGGTCACATTCCTATGATAATTGAGTTGTATTGTCCCTGCTAAAACAGTTGATATTCTCCCATTCCTCTGCTGCCTCCTGGGTTGATTCTGAATAAAAAGTTATTGAGGACAGTAATCTGGAGTCAGTCAGTCCTAGAGGCTGCTAGCACCTGATCACAGGATTTCGGCTCTCTTGGTTTGATTTTTTCTTACTTTTCTTATACATCTGTGGGCACCTAGTTCGGGGGGTCTGTACACCCTGGACAGAGTTGGATAAGAAGTCTGACAGATTTCTTTTAATTTCAGCAAATTTTTGAGTTTCTAAGTATAGAACTTGTATACCCTTGGTTAAATTTAATGTTATTTGGATACTACTGTAAATGGAATTATTTTCTTAAGTTTTAGATTTTAATTACTCATATATAGACGTATGGCTGATTTTGTTTGGTGATCTTGAACCACTTTGATGTGTAAGTACTCTAGCGAATGGATGTTTTATGCATCCTTTATGATTTGTTTTATGTAAGATCATATCATCTGAAAACATAGTTTTAGTTCTTTTCCAATTTGGATAGATTTTGTTTCTTTTTTCATGACTAATTACTCTATGTAGAGCAACAGGTATAATTTTAAACATGGAGGTGAAATTAGAAGTACTTATTTTCTACCTGTTTTAGGTAGATTTCAGTCTTTCACTTTTGAATATTACTTGTGGGTTTTTTAAAACAACAGATTCTTTTTTTCACTTCTATCTGTAGTTATGTATGCATCTTGCGTTTTGTACTTTATTTTGTGTGGTGCTGGGGATCAAACTAAGGCATATATTAGAAAAGCACTCTATTACTCAACCACCCCCTAGCCATTTGTCTTTAGAGTATGTATGTAAAATTTTTATGAATACCTTCTGGTTTAATGAGAGGATACTCTGGTTTTCTTTCTCTCCATCATTCTTTTAAAGTGGTTTGGTATAGAGCTACCTCAGCAACACTGAAGAATTGAAAGTTTCAGCCTCCGTTCTCCTGCAGAAAGGCTGATTTAACAACGACATATGTATGAGAATTCCATAACTGAGTTACGAAATTGCAGAATCTAGATGAGCACAAATCTAATGGCACATTCAAATGAACAGGCAGTGCAGTTTCATTTCAATTGCATAAGCCTATGTCTGAGCCAGCACAGTCCAGCTCTGGCAGACGTCACCTTGGCCGTGGGGGAAAGAAAGTGGCACATGAATCAAAGTGCTATCCTTGAGTGCACCTAAGGAAAAGGAGCGGCCATTTACAATGGCTGCACAACTTCGAGAGGTTGAGGCAAGGTGCATAATCCTCAAATGTCTCCTTCAGCGAGAAGGAGAGGAATTAAACCTGGATACAACTGAACACTATACTCAAAATAAGTCAACCATGGAATGACAAATACCTCCCGGCTCTAATTCATCATTCACATGAGATAGCTGAAACAGTCAAATTACAGAAGCGCAGAGTAGAATGGTAGTTGACAGGGCGGGTGAGAGAGGGAAATGAGCTGTTTTCTAACTGAGATACAAAGTTTCAGTTATGTAAGGTGAGAGGATTTTCCTCTGTCATTTTCCTAAACACACGCACACACGCATGTTCACATGTTATGTCATGATCCCCTTACTGCTTCATTTTTACCTTAATTGACTTTTTGTAGTATACCCTTTGATTCTCTTTTTCTGTTCATATTAATTCCATATTAACTATCTTAGTGATCATCCTGGAAATTGCAGTTAACATCTAAGCTTATACCAATATAGTTTTACTAATACTAAAGTAACTCCTATAGTATATAAAAGCTCTGCTCCCACCTAGTGATATCTCTTCCATTAGCTTGTCATGATCACAGATTACATCTTCATGTATTTTGTACCTATTAGCATAAATTTATAATTATTATTTTATGCATTTGTATTTAAAATAACATAGGAAAAGCAGGGAAGTAATACAGCAAAAATACAATCATTCTGGCTTTTATATTTACCTATATAGTTTTCTGTATCAGTCTTCTTTATTTCTTAAAGCAGTTTATAATTAGTTTCTGGGTGCTTTATTTCAACCTAGAAGGATTTTTAAGTTTCTTATACATAAAGACTACCAATGATCAACTCTTAACTTTAATTTACATGAAAAGATTTTGTTTTTGTTTGTCATTTTTGAGGCTTAGTTTTGCTCAATGTAGAATTGTCAGTTAATAGTTTTTTCTTGCAATGATTTATATAGGTCACCTCAGTTTCTCTAGACTCCATGGCACTGATGAGAAACCACTTATTAGTATGATTTAAGAATTCCTTGTTTGTGACAATTTGTTTTTTCTAGCCGCTTTCACATCTCTTTTTACTTTGAACAGTTTGACTTTAATGTATATGAAGAGTTTTTCATGTTGCTCCCTTCTGAGTTTTGTGAACTTTTTGAAAGTGCAGATTCAGGTTTCTTTTATCAAATTTGGAAGTTTTTGGCCATATTTCCTCAAATACGTGGTACCTCAGTTTGCAAATGCTTCTCTTTGTGAAAAATTTGGTTTGCACACAGAAGTGTTTGGCAAGACTTTGCTTCCATTCACAAACTTTGTAGTGGGTGACAGAGCAGAACTGCAGCCAACTTCCCTGCATGAACATGAATGTGGCCATCTTCCCCAGAATCATGGAATGAATTAAATTCATGAGCCACTGTGCTCCTGATGTAATTTTTCTTCCCTGCTCTCTCTCCTTCTGACATTTCATTTGTGCTTAAATTGGTACACTTGATGGTGTGGGACAAATATTGTAAGCTTAGTTTTTATCCATTTTCTTCTCTGCTCCTCTGACAGGATCACTTCAGTTGATTTGTGTTCAAATGCACAGATTCTTTCTTTGCCCTGCTGAAGTCACTGTAAAAACCTTCTACTGAAGTCTTCATTTCATTTATTGTGTTTTTCAGCTCTAACAGTTAATGTGGCCCTTATTATAACATCTATATCTTTACTCATAATCACCATCTGTTGAAACACGATCTTCCCAGCTTTCTTTATTTCCATGTCCAAGTTTCCCATAAGCTCTTGAGTGCTTTTAAAATAATTGATCTGAAACTTTTGTCTTCTAGATGTAATATTTGTTCTTCCTCCTGCCAATTTCTACTAATTTCCTTTGTAAAGCTTCTTGATCCTTTGCATACCTCTTATTTCTTGTTGAAAACTGGAGATTTTTAATTTTGTACTGTAGTAACTTTGGAAGTCAAATTTCCCTCTCCTTAAGTGTTTTTCTGTTGTTATTTCCTGTGGATATATTTATTAAGTTTTCTTAAATATTCTTAAAAATGTGTTTGTTGTCATGTGGCCTCTAAGATCTCCATTTATTTTTAAAAATTTCATTAGTGCATGTTTATAGTTCATGCGTCTTGGAAAGTGGTTACATGTACATACCACAGCTTGTTTTTTTTTAATCCCCTTTTCATTTCTTCTCCCTCCTTCCCTCCTTCTCCTGATCCCCTATCCCATTTTTATTCTTGTTGATAGTATTAATATCAGCTCATGTTATGGCATATAGTGTTTACATTAATGGAGGTTATTAAGCTCCTGAACATGGCATATCGACTGAGTTCCCCTTTCCTCCTCACCCCACACCTTTGATTCCTATGTAATGGAATACCACAAGGTATGAAGAATCATAATGTTGACACATTTGTGGGAAAATGGATGAACCTGGAAGGTATAACGCTGAGTGAGTAAACCAGACAAAATAGCTTAGATACCATATTTTACCTCTCCTATGGGTGAAGCAAAGTACAAATTAAAAGAATGATAAAGGATGGATAGAAGTGGACAAAGGGATGGATTTCTTGTGATAGGTCTCTATTTCTTTCCCTGTATTCAACTGGTGGTTTTACAGATGCTTCTTCAATGCAATGTTGTCATCTTTTTCTTGTTTTGGCATTCACTTAGCTTCTGTAAGTCTCTAAGAATTTCTGAATTAATTTAACAGAATTATTTCTAACAGATTTTGTTTGCTTTTTCACTGTTTCCATGTAGATATAAGGATTTGGAATAATCTCATCTACCATTTTTCCTACCTCTGTCATAGAAGAGTCTGATTAACATATAGAGCACACCGAATATTCTAGATTCACATCCTTTTTCTATATCCTTAACAGCAAGTGTAAAATATTGTCATACAAGGCATTATCTTCAGGTCCCAAGTAATATGATCTGATACTGGGGGAACATTATCCAACTTCCTGCAGACTTGTTTTCGTTAGTGCTGATTAATGTCCATCACACAGGTTTCTTGTGAAGGGGACGCTCTGTGTAGTCACTCAAAGTGAAGACTTTACTGCTTTCTAAACGAACATTAAACCTCCTTGTTTACCATGACGAAAAAGGAAAGGAGTAAAGCACACTGTGAATTCTTCAATCTATCAATTCTTTCCGCAGCCCACTGCCTTGAGGAATCAGAGGCTTCTGCCTAACCGCAGTGGTGCAGGCACATGTGGAGAAGCAATGGATGGTGTGAACACCAATATTTCATGCTACAACAAGTTTCACACATCATACTATTAGTATGTAACCCAATTCAACCTCTGAGAGGTGATGGATATTGTGCAAAGCTTTTTATGTGTGTTTTCTGAAATACTTTTGATGATCTTACAAAGACGACATATTTTCATCTCCCTCATAGAAGAGAAGCTGAGTTTTAGTGGGCCGAAATCACGTTCCAGAATTTAGGAGAAGCACCCTAAATACACCAAGTGAATTTATAACCACAGCACTTGTCTGCACTTAGTGTGGTATATCTGCTAAGGTGGGTAGGCTCAGGAAAATATGCAAATGAAAGAATAGATTTATCTCCTTTGCTAAAAAAGGAATTTCCAAGCCAGAACTGATGTGGTAAGGTAGGTGGACATGCACAAAAATGAACCAGTAGGGAGATTTCTTGGGGGTATTTTGAGAAAGACTAAAAATAAAAATTAAATATAAAGCAAATTATAGAAGCTTTGACATACCATGTTCTAATAAAGGGTGGAACAATTTGAATAGGCTCCTGGTGAGAATTCAAAATGTTAGAGCAACTTCAGAAAACAATTTGACCATTCTTGTTCAAATAAACATACGTATGCTATATGACCATATAATCTTAGGCATGTACTTAATTAAATGTGTTTACATCAAAAATCTTTAAAGAAACAGTTGGATCATTTTCATCTATTATCAACAAACATTAAGGCCAAAAAATGTTCTGAAGTGAAACATGAACAAAAATTTGTCAGGCACATACAGTGGGTTACAACTCTGCAATAAGAAGATTCCATTCTTAATAAAATATTGATGGCTATGAAATGTATTATACTAAATGAAAGATGCCAAACTCCTCAGTGACTGCCTATTTTAGGATAATGGTTAAGAATATTTTTGCAAAGACAAAATTATTTGAACAAAAATCATTAAGCATTTACAGAGACAATGTGTGGTAGAAGGGGTATACCAAAAATAAACTGGGAGAGATTTCTTAGATGATTGTGGCAGGGTTGTGTGACTGATTTGAAAATGTTCTCAAAACAGCAAACCAAGACACAAGCTGGTGAAGTCTTCACTGGTACCTACAGGAACGCTAAGCCTCCTTGTTTATCATGACAAAAAAGGAAATGAGTAAAGCATATTGTGAACTCTCAAGCAACATACCAATTCTTCTCACAGTTCATTGTCTTGAGGAATTACAGTTTCCGCTTAACTGCAGAGGTTCAGGCACATCTACAGAAGTTGACAGTGATGGAACTAACAGCACAGACTTGGGATTAGGTAGAAAATGAGCTTAATTCTTGAATTTTGACTCCACGCACTAGCTTTCAAAGTCAAAAGAAAAGATTTAAATACTGTTCCTACACAATAATTCACTCAAAATATAACAGAGCTTGCCATTAAATCAGACCTGTATGCTGAAAGACTGCTTAAAAACTAAGAGCTTGCAGCCCTTAATCTCTATGACTGATCTATGGGAATGGGAGAAAGATTGAGTTGGGGTAGAGGACTCTTACTCAAGCTAAAATGTGGGTTTCAAGGAGTACATTGAGGGAAGAAATGCCTCATATGGAATGACCGGAACAGCCAATTGTATAGGCTGAGCAAAGATAGATTTGGAAATCCTGCAGAGCACACAAAAAAATAAATGGCTCTAGTACGGAAGAAAAGACATGCTGGAGAGTGAGGCTTCCGGACTTCAAAACTTGTCTGCACCAGAACAATTTGTGTCTCTCTTACTCATCCTAATCATGATCTTAGAGTTGGCATTCATTGGACTAAAGACTGCATTTGAAGCTTGACCATAACCACTATGGTGAAACCAGAATGGTAGTCATTGTTTTTGTGCATTAATTGATGTTATTCTCACAGTAACACTTTTCTTTTTCCCGGTACCGGGAATCGAACTCAGGACCTCGCACTTGCCAGGCAGGCGCTGTGCCGCTGAGCTAAATCCCCATCCCCCTTCCACAGTAACATTTTAAGGCAGGGCTCATTATTTTCGTCAGTTTGCAGAAGAAGTTCGGGAGACTTAGCTGAGGGAATCAATGACTCTTAGATAGTAGGTAGGAGGACTGACATGCTCCTCTCCCAGAAAGCCAAGCGCTGTACACCAGGTTTACCTTTCTTTCCTTAATTTCCTCTCCTGTTGAACATAGCCCACTGCACTTTCTATTTAAATGTCTCAGCCACTTCACTGTGGGATGCTGACATTGACTTTGAGTCAATAAGACAATAACCACGTGTTAACTGAGTTAAGTTCAATTTTATTTAAATTAAATTAACATCATTGTACTTAGGAACCACTCTCCCTTGGACTGCAGGTTGATTTGGGCCCGAGGGTTGGTTTGTCAATTATTATTTTGTAAACCTGAATAACTTACTCAACCTCTTGTGTCTCCTGACTTAAAAGAATGAAACAACTAATTGCCTTCATTACATTGCTGAGAAGAGCGGGTGAACATAATGTGAACACTGCAGAGAGTCTCCTGGCAGGTTAACAAAAGTGAAGTGTATGCTTTTACTAGTCACAGGAAAAGTGAATATGTAGGTACATTCATTGCAGACAGGTCATCTTGGACTATTTAAGTTTCTAAATCCCAGTTTTTAAATTCATAGAATTAAGAAATGTGAAGAATATTTTTGAAGATTTCTCACATTTAGTAGTTTGTAATCCTAAACACAATTATAATGCACTAAAGTACAATGGGCTAAATTTTGTCAGCCCCTCCTTTATCTACTGAACCTTGAAATACAAATTATGGCTAGGAGAAAAGAACACATATTGTATTTATACTTTTATTCTCCCGTTAGTCCCTCTTGTTTAGCACTGCTCTTTTACTTCTTGTCAATACAAGACGTCTCACAATTCTCCAGCACAGTGACACAGTCCGTTCTCTGGAACCACCAAGTGCCCCCAAGCTACAGGCTCCCCTCTACAGTATTTACCCTGCTCTCCGTCAGAGCCCTGGCTTAAGCACTTGAGAATTAATATTAATTTTCCTGGACTCTTACCGACTAACACTCATGTTCTTTTTCTTGGTAACTTGTCTCATTGATTTTGTTACTCTTCCGATGTCACTCCAAAGGTCATGGCTGGGCTCCTCCTAGGGTACAACCTCGTTTCTACCATGCATGTGTTTTTCAGATGTGCACCTTCATAGCCTTTGCCACTGTAGAAAATTTCCTCTTGGCTTCGATGGGCCATGTGTGTAAGGCCCTACATTAGGCCACCCTCGAGATGACAAGCTGCTGTGCTTGTCTGGCCACAGGCTCCTCCACCTCTACGTACAAGGGGGACGGGTTTGGTCTCTCCTGTGAGTCCACGTGGCCTATCACTTCTGTTCTCTCCTGCTCTGACAGACATGTTAGTGAGCTAGTTCCTGGTTACGTTGTGAGCGTCAGTATTTTTCAGTATTTTTGCTCCCCTGGCTATTTTGATACCCTGCATATTCATTTCATCATCCTCCTTAAGATGTGCTCAGCTTCAGAATGTCAGAAAGCTTTGTCTGCCATTGTTTCCCACCTCAGTACAGTCTTCATACTCTTTTATAGCTTTTTTTTTTTTTTTTTGGTCTTTTTGAGACAGGGTCTCGCTATGCAGTTCAGGCTGGCCTTGAGCTTACTTTGTAACCCAGGCTGGGCTTGAACTCAGTGATCCTTCTGCCTCATTCTCCTGAGTGCTGGGATTACAGGCCAATCTCCATATTCTAAGGCACAACTCTCTTTCTGAATTTACAGCCCATCTTCTGTCATTCCATGAGCTCAGATGAAATCGTGTCTGTGTTCTACACTACGATCATCTCCATTCTGACACCTGTGATCTACAGCCTGAGGAGTGAGGGAGTGAGGAGTGCACTCAGAAAGGTTGTTTTGAAAGCAATACTGTCATTAGCATTGTAATTTTCACATTCTAGGATGTGCAGTATTCGGGGCTGTGTCATATTTTAAGGTGCACACTGAAGTTAATTCTTGAAGTTATAACCTTAGTTCTGCAAAAATTTATTACGGAAGAAGGAAACATTATATTCAGACACATATTAACTCTACAGTAATGGCTAAAATGTCTTGGGTTCTGTTTGTCAAAAACCATAAAAGAATTTTGATTTGTATGATTATTCACTCATTCTAGGTGAATTATTTTATGTCACTCGGCAATACGAAACTATGCGTGCAACAATGGCACAGTGAATGTGCAAACAGAACGTGTGTGTGTGTGTGTGTGTGTGTGTGTCTCTCTCTCTCTCTCTCTCTCTTCAGGCATTTTCCAGAATTAAATAGAATGCAGCTAGTTTTTAATAATAATACAAAAATATTTAGATCAGTTTTGAGAACATAAATTTATGTTTTGTTGTATTTATTTCTTTAGCTGAATATTATTCTGTTAATCCTAACGAGATATCATGATATATTTTTTAAGTGAAAGTCTTCGCTTTCTTAGGAATGTTCTATCTATTATCTGTCTATCTAGCTATCTATTTATATCTACCTGTCATCATCTATCTGTGTCATCTTAAATGAATTAATATTTTTGCTTTAATCATGCCTTTTTTTACAGAACCACAATATTCACGTTATAATTTTCAAAAGGATAAAGTAGCTAGAGTATTAGAAAAAAATGATGGAAAAATGCATCTTTCAACTTTTGTACTGCTGCCTCTTTTCCTACTGTGTGAAAGTGCACTAAGAGTCTGATGCACTTGCGCACCTTCCTCCAGGAACGCTGCGGAGTGGGTACTGCGCGTTCTTCATTCTCGCTGCTGGAGTCGTGTCACGCCTGCTCCTCTGCTCCCATCTCCTTGCCGTTCATTGCCGGCTCCCAGCGTGCGCCTGCCGCAGAGCCCTGACCTTGTGCTCTGTGTGAGACTTTCCTACCCCCGTCACATTTCTGCTTAAATGCCTCCGTACCGTGCAGGTGTTCCCTAACTTCCCTTATTAAAATGTTCACTCTCCTCCACCAAACCAGTTGTCCTCTCACCCTATACTATTCTCCACAGTCCCATCAACTGTCACCTGTTTTATATTTATTTGTCTGCTCTTTGATGATCTCTCTCCGCAACTAAAAATAAAGTCCATGAGCACGGTAAGCTTACCAGTCTTGTTCAGAACGTGATTCTCGGCACTGCAGAGACGGTTGCACAATACATAACCAATAAAGATTTGTTGAATGAATGAAAGAAACAAGTGTTGAGTCCAATTGTGTTGATATGTTGAATCTTTGACCCAATAACAGTCAGTGCAGAATATGTCCTATAGATATTTTAGATAGGATTTCAGAGCATTTAAAGAGGTGGACCTCACTGTCTGCTCTGGTGAAATATTTTTAACGGTGCCTAAACGCTGACTTTACTACTGTCACTTTTGGCAACAATCCTGGATCTTAGAATCAAGTAGAGTATTTGAAACCATCTCATAATTTTTACCTCAAAAGTGTTGTTGCACAAAGTGGAAAGAGACATATGAAGTAAATACTATTTAGTAAAAATAAAAATAAAGATTGAGATTACTTAAAGGTTAAATTTCTGATTACATTTTAATATTCACCTCGTATATCTGGATTATACAATTAACTGGAATGAATCTAACTCTGCATGTAAAACAGAAGTATAAAAAGATACAGTAGAGGTAAACTACTTTCCAAGTACTATTCTAATGTAGAATCCTATCTATTTATCTATCTATCTACCTATCTTGAGACAAGGTCTCACTGCGTCATTAAGTTGTTCAAGCTAGGTTTGGATCCTCCTGCCTCAGCCTTTCAGGGTGTTGGGATTACAGGTTTGCCTCACCATGCCCATCTTTGTAATCACAACCTTTATTTTTTTCAATTTGACCCACAAAGAGTTCAACGTTGGGTAATATTTACACATGGGAATGTGTCTCCATGTCTAATCTGTTGATATTTTTCCTGTTGGAACCATTCATAATTAATATTTAAATGATTTAGTTTAGAATTATTTTGGGTTAACTGAAAATTTGCAGGTAATGCAGAATGTTCCCATATGACACTGTGACAGGTTCAGTAATGACCCATAAAAGACTCATGTTCTGATTCTTACACTTTTCAGCCTTAGTTTTTAACATGACCCAAAAGGACTATGTCAATGTGAGGATATTAAAGTTTGAAGAGGCATGAAAAGTCACCAGGAGTAACTAAGTGTACCCCAAAGGCTATCTAATGTATCCCTATAAATGGACTTAGAAATATTTAAATGTAGGAAAGAGTGGGCACTGTAACTGCAGAAACAACACTAAAATGATGTGACCACCAGCCTGTGAGGCCGGACACACCAGAGGAAGGAAAGAGGGGAGAAGGGGAGGGTCTCCTAGAATCTGGGGAGGCCGAGCCTCTGACAACCTTCTGGTTTCAGCCCAGTGAAACAGATGTTGGGCTTCTGATTTCAAGAACTGTGAAAGAATCAATATATGTATTGTAAACTTCCAAGTTTGCGGTAGTGACAGTCGCCCTAGAGAACCAAGACAAACTCTCATCTGTTCCCTTCCCTGCCGTAATCAGATATCACTGCTCACATTTGGGAAGATTGGCCAGTGAAGCTACATGTTCCTGGACTTTTCTTCCCTGGAAATTTATTTATTTCTAATTCAATATCTGCACATGAATTAATAATCTGTTCACGCTTCTCTCCTTTTCTGGAGTTAGTTCTGGCAGTAAGTGCATTTCCAGGAATTTGAACCATGTCTCTGTCACCCAATATTTTGGTGAGCAGTCATTGATTGAATTCTGTTGTAGTCTTTATTACAGGAACATTCTAATGGCAGCAAAATTATTGGGATGAAAACTATGCCTATGTTGTTAGTGGCAGTAGTGTGGAGACATTATAAAAAAGAAACTCATGTCAGTTGTCTTAGGTGGTTATTGTAATATTCACATGACCACTTAGCTGACAAAATTCTGAAAATCATACATTTAAAAGAGTATTATCATTCATAAATTAAGTTAATGTGTGTCATTTACAGTGCATCTACCTACTACCAACAGTGAATGTAATTACTACGTGACACAAACATGAGCTAAACAAATAAAGAGAATGGGGAAAGGCTCTAGAGATGGAGTGAAGAGGGAGGGGAAGCAAAGGGGAATAAAAAGAAAAGAGAGATATCAATTATATGCACCCACTCCCTAAAGGGAAGACAAAGATTATGTGCTGCAAGCATGTATTAATAAAAATTTAAAAAGAAACACAGAACATTGTGCACATTAAAATAATCAGCTCAATACCCACAGACAGTTTAATTGCTTCTTCTGCAGGAAAGTAGGGTGAGGAGCACTACATAGTCCCACAGGTTAACTCTCCAGAGGTTGCAGAGTTTCCATAACCTCTTCAGAGATCCATGCGTTGGTCTCTGGAATCCCCGTGCCACGTCTATCATGTCGCTGGAGAAGGAGAGCTGCCCAGCGGGCTTCCTGGTCATTACTTATACATCTGAATGATAATCGTGTTGTGAGCCTTCAACCAGGGTCTGGAAAACACCCAAAGATAAAAACTACATCGGTAGACTTTTAAATGACAGCCTCTTCATGGGTTGTTTCGTAGACCTCCTTTATTCGTAATTGATAGACACAATTCTGTGAATTAGGTGAGAGATAGAATTTTGTGATGCTTATTATGCAAATAAGGAGGAAATAAGAAACTTGTCTAGGGAGGCAGAAACAGTTGAACTTTGTCCATGCTGATGTTCTTTCCTCTGTTTTTCCTTGTCTTTGAGAACTTGGATCCTTTTGAGCACTACCTGGGAAAGAACTCCTCTAATAAAATTTATGCAATATTTTATGGCTGATTGTCGAATTTTAGGTTCAACATTCTGCACTGACTGTTGTTTCTCTTCTAGAAAACTGGTAAGTTTCTGTATTTTGGTGAGAACTATAATTCATGTGAAGACAGTGGGTCAACTATTCTTACTATGAGTTATTTAAAAAGAGAAAGTATCAACATATTTCCAAAAATCTGGTGTCAGTCTGGAGCATAAATGATAAAACTTCCATTAGAGAGAATTTAGAGATTATAATGACACTGTTATGGTTTGTGCCTGGATGTCTGCCGAAAGCCTCATGCAGTCATGGGGAAGCCTTCTAGAGTTTATGATTGATCCATGGTCCAATGTTGGGATTATGGGTGTGAGAGCTACACCCGCCCTGGAGCAGGTAGTTTGCATACAGTGTAAGGGAGAGAAAGCGCTTGCTTGCCGCCGCTCCTCCCTTTTGCTGTCCTTGCTTTTCTGTCTTCTGTCACCACAAACAGTTGCCCGGTGCCATGTGCCACTCTACCTTGGAGCCAGCCAAGTATGGACTGAAACCTCCACAAACTGTGAGCCAAATAAAAGTTTCCTTCCTTAATTTTGGGCATTGGATATTTTGCCTCAGCAATGAGAGAAAAGTAAACAACACAATCACATTGAGCTTATTTCTTAAAAAACATAAACAAAAATAAGACGGTATTGTTCAGGGGATACATTTATCTTGTTCACTGTGTATGTGCTTCTCATTGGAGATAAGCAAATGAACTTTAGTATTTTCCCTGCAATCCCATGTGTGTTATTACTGATACACCCTCCTGGATTAGCAAGGAGGTGGACAAAAGCAGACTCTGATTAGTGTGCACATGGCTTTAACTTTTGAATCTTGCATCTTCTTCTACTAGCTGGACAGTTTTAGAGTGGTATGTAACTTCTCAGACTTTCAGTTGCCTAATGATAAAGCAAGAATAATAATGCTATTTGAAATACACACAGACATACACATTTATATATGAAGTCTTTATTTTAGGTTTTAGAACAGAGTACATGCTAAAACTGGTCATGTGTGTTAATGGTGTTAAACAATGTGTTCAGGGACACATTGCCAAAGGCTTAGGAGAAAGATGGTAGGGAATTAAAGTATTAGACGGATATCCTTGAAAAACCAATTCTAAAAAAAATTAAAATACTCTTCATACACAAGAATACACTCAAATAATGTATCCTCCAAAGTGGGACTTGCCAACAAAACAGTTCTGTAAGGTAGAGATGGTGGTTAACTGGGAATTTTCCACCATTGGTCTTGGAGATTTGGCTATGGAGTGAAAGTAATGAAAAAAAAGGACACATTTAAGAAAAATGCATTCATTTACTCAGACTAAAACATACATTTAAAAGAGGAAATTTTAAAAAGAAATGGCTCACGCGGAATTGCAGAAGCAATTATCACGTGTTTGAAGCAAGGACAGAAATACTGGAAAACACAGAAACTTCAGGGACTCTGGTGGGGGATAACAAGCAACTTGGGGAGTGAAGCTTCCAGACCACAATACTCACCCACCACAAAAGCCCTCTTTAGCATCCACCTCAGTCAACCAAGATGAAGACAGTTCTTCTATTCCCATAATAATGTCAAACTTAGCACTTGACAGGCTGAGTTTAACTCCCAGGATTTTACTGGTATTTTTATTAATTATCTTCTTTCATTGATTAATTATCTTATTACTTTTTTGGCAGATGGAAATAAGATGGTCAAGGGAGTTGGTTCAGACCAGTCAGTAACTCATAAGTGGCAGGGATCCCGTCTCTCACACATCTCTGCTAGGAATTGAAGCTCTCTGTGTTCTCTGTCTGATGTGCTGTCTTCCCTCCCAGTCACCTCTGCCAGTGAAGTGCTGCGTTCCAGTTGGACCGCCACTTCTCCAGGATGCAGTGACTCAGGAGCTAAGCTTGTCTTCATCTTAGTCAAAAGTTTATGCTTTTACTCAGAGCCGGTCAACAGGTGTGGCAGTGCTGGTGGATTAGCTCCAGGTTGTGTGGGCTGGGGGAGATTAAAATGCAGTTCTGAGTTTGTTAATTCATCCAGGACACTTCTGTAGTTGAAAAAAGATCACTTAGGACCATTGATATAACTCAGTGGCACAGTGCCTGCCTGGCAAGCTCAAGGTCCTGAGTCCGATTCCTGAAATCAAAAACAAAAACAAAAAAAAAAAAGAAAAGAAAAAGGCTCATTGCACTTGGCTCATTTGTCTGTTTTCGGGTTTACCTCTCATGGGAAGTAAACATCCAGTCAACAAGATAAAATTACTATATCATCAACAGCACAGTTCATTATGGAAACACAAACCCTGAGGTTGCACCAAAGCAGACAGGGAGTAATTGTAAACTGAGTTAAATTCAATTTCATGTACATTTGTTTTAAACCATTAGACTTGGGAATGGTTCAGCATGGGTTGAAGGTTAGCACGAGTCTACAGCAGAGGCTGACAAATAGCATTTGTGTGAATATGAATGTATTCCTCAGTCCCTAGTGCCTTGTAATTTACATGGGTGTAATGATGAATGGAGCTCACTGCATTTCTGAGTGGAGCAAGGAGCACACATTCGAGGTGTCTGCAGCAGTTCCTGCAGTGAGCAAAATGGAAGTGACAGCTACTACTGAGCTCCCGGGCAGTGAGATGCAGATGGATTCATCCATACAGTTGGTTTCATCAACATTATCCACACCTCAGTAACAAATGTATAAATTTTAAAATTGGGTACCTAGTCCATTAAGATTCCTGCACACAATTAATGGGTCAGGTTTGATTTTCAATTCCACATTTTCTGGGGACTGTCAAAATACAACTCGTTGGTACAGAGATAAAAATGCATGTGGTACACGTGCTTTCCAATTTTAATTCATTTATTTCATTATTGTGTTTCTTTTTTTCACATTGCTGCAAAGCATCTAGTGATTCCCAGATAACAGTGATGGAGAACAGGACAGAGGTGACAGAGTTCCTCCTGCTGGGGCTGACCCATGACCCACGCCTGCAGCTTCCCCTCCTCATTACCTTCCTCCTTGTCTACACCATCACTGTGCTTGGGAACCTGGGGATGATCCTGCTGATCCTCCTGGACTCTCATCTGCACACCCCCATGTACTTCTTCCTGGGGAACCTGTCTCTGGTGGATTTCTGTTACTCTTCAGCTGTCACTCCCACGGCTGTGGCTGGCCTCCTTATTGGAAACCAGGTCATTTCCTACAATGCTTGTGCTGCTCAGATGTTCTTTTTTACAGCATTTGCTACTGTGGAAAATTACCTCCTGGCCTCCATGGCCTATGACCGCTATGCTGCAGTGTGCAAACCCCTGCATTACACCACCACCATGACCACAAGGGTGTGTGCAGGTCTCATCATTAGTTGCTATGTCTGTGCTTTTCTGAGTGCCTCTTTCTACACTGGGGACACATTTAGTCTCTCTTTCTGCAAATTCAATGCAATCCACCATTTTTTCTGTGATATTCCAGTGGTCATGGCTCTTTCTTGTTCTGACAGATATGTTAATGAGCTGGCCCTTATTGATGTAGCCAGCTTTGTTATCTTGTTAGCCCTCCTAATTATCTTAATATCCTACATATTCATTGTTATCTCTATCCTAAAGATGCGCTCAGGGGCAGGACATCGCAAGGCTTTGTCCACCTGTGCCTCCCACTTTATTGCAGTGTCCATCTTCTATGGGACTACGATCTTCATGTACCTACAGCCCAGCTCCAGTCACTCCATGGACACTGACAAAATCGCCTCTGTGTTCTACACTATGGTCGTTCCCATGCTGAACCCCATGGTCTACAGCCTGAGGAACAAGGAGGTGAAGAATGCATTCACAAAGGTTGTTCTGAAGGCAAAATAATCAAGAATTTTGACCTTACCATTTGGGAGCCCAGGACACCTGTTTTCATTCCTCACAGATATACTTCATGCACTCCCTCCAAATTTAATGTCCACATTGGTAGTAAGTGTTTGAAATGATAAGTTTGCCTTTTCATATACCTATTGTCTGGAAAGAAGGAAGAATTATGTACAGAAAAATAATGCAGGAGAAAGGTGTCTGTGGTTTCTTTGGGTCTGTGTTCAGAACCCTTACTCAGGGTCCTAGTGCTCATTCTCCATGTCAGTGCAAGTGTGTGCAAAAGCAGGGCACAAAGAAGCCCACGAACAGAAGTGCACGCAGATGTCACTGCAGGACAGGCGCATAGGCTTGCAGCAGGCTTGTGAGAATTAAATGCAATATAGCTATTTGTGTTGGTTAATTGCATGTGTTAATTTGACTGAATTAAGGGATGCCCAGATAACTAGTAAAATATTCTTTCTGTGTGTATTTGAAAGGAAGTTTCCAAAAGAGACTACTGTTTGAATCAGTAGACTAGCAGAGATCTTTCCTCATCAATGTAAGTGGCCATTGTCCAAACTATTAGGGCTTTTGTGAAAAGAACAAAAAAGTGGAAGAAAGGCAATTTCTCTCTCTCTCTCTTTCTTCCTCTCTCCTGATGAAGCATCTGTAGTAGTCACCTATGCATGACCCATAAAGGAGGAAAGGTTTGATTTTGGCATGTGGGTCCAGAGAGCTTAGTTCATGGTTGATTGGCTCCTCAGCAGAAACACCAAGTACTCACCTCATGGCTTCCTAAACAAATGGAGACAAGAAAGAGCCGGAGAAGAAGGGGCCAAATATAGTTCCCAAGGTCACACCCCTGTAACCCATACAGGAGCGTGCTCTGCTAATCTCCCAGGCATCCCTCAAGCCGATCAAGTTGACAGTGATGATTGCCCATCCCAGCATCCACTTCCTTTCACTCTTGAACATCAGGGTTTCTGGCCCTGGAACTCTGGGTCTCCAGACTTGCACTGTGAACACTCCCCTGCATTTCTTAGTCCTGTGAGCTCAGACATAGCTGTGCCACAGTCCCGCTGGTTCCTCAGCTTGCAGAGCACATTGCTCACCCCCACAATCACACAAGCCTCAGAGCCTGGCATTGCTCACCCCCACAATCACACAAGCCTGTGCCTAGAGTGAATCTCATGCTCCTGGTTGGTATCAAGCCCGTTGATTGCTAAGTGAGATGATATGGACTAATAGAACAGGTTGAAGTATTGTAATTTATTGTTTTTTTTTCCCCCCCTCCGATACTAGGAACCGAACTCACGACCTTGCGCTTGCTGGGCAGGCACTTTGCCACTGAGCTAAATCCCCGGCCCCCTGTAATTTAATGTTTAATTGGTATATTACAACCTAAAAATATATCTAATGTGTTTCTGTCTTTCACTACTGTTCTGAGTCAGTCTGAGAAACAATATAACATTGAATAAATTATGTGCTTTTCCTTTACACATTTTAATGACAGATGTTGAAACCTGGCATCTCCTATGAATTAATATTTCTATTTAACTGTTCTTTTATGCCACCAATATTTGTTCAAGTTTTAATTTCCAAAGGCATAAAATAGCCTGAGTAAATGCAGGAAAAGTGAAAGAATTTTTAATGGGCTCATATATTACTACCATCATTCAGGTTGTATAAACATTACACAAAGTTGACCACACCCCACTCCCTTCCCGCACTGGCATGGGAGCCACACTGAGCCCTGGAGAGCTTCATGAGCTTCAGTGAGCCATCACTCAAACACCCCGCCCACTGCTGTGGGAGCCACTCTGAGCCCAGGACAGCACTGGGAGACTTGGTGACCATGGCCCACCCACCCCACCTCATCAAAGGAGCCAAGCTGAGCCCAGGGTAGCTTCAGGACCATGCCCTGCACCCTCACCATCTACTAGCCCATAGAACATGCTTAAGTAAATGCAAAGCAATTGAAGTTGTCTCAAGCGTACTATCAGATCATACTGCAATGAATTTGGAAATTATTGACAAAAGTTCCAAAAACTGCATAAACACATGAACATCAAATAGCACTCTCCTGAACAACCAATGGGTAGCAGGTGAAATTAAAGAAGACATTAAACAATCTTTACAGTCAAATGAAAATGCAGATATAATTTACCAGAACCTGTGGGACATAATGAGAGCAGCTGGCAGAGAGAAATTTATAGTGGTGAATTTGCACATCAGGAAAACAGCATGAGCACAAATAAACACCTTATGCTGCACCTCAAGGTTCTAGAAAAAGAAGAACAAGTCAAACCCAGAGCCCAGAGAAGGCAGGAAATTATAAAGCTCAGAGCAGAAATTAATGCAATTGAAAGTAAGAAAACAATACAAAGTATTAATGAATCAGAGTTCATTCTTTGAAAGAATAAATAAAATTGATAAACTCTTAGTCAACTTTATAAAAAAAGGAAAGAAAAAAACTCAAATTCATGCTATAAGGAATGGAAAGAATGAAATCATTACAGATCCTGCAGAAATTTGGAAGATCATCAATACCTACTTTGAAAATCCTTGTTCTCATAGGATGGAAAACATGGAGGAAATGGATAGATTCCTAGATACATATGAATTACCAAAGCTGAGTGAAGAAGGCATAGAAATTCTGAATAGCTCAATATCAGCCAATGAAATTGAAAATGTAATAAAAAACTTGCCAACAAAGAAAAACCCAGTTCTTGATGGAGTCAAAGCTGAATTTTCCAAGAATTTTAGAGAAGATTTAACACCAATTTTCCTCAGACTCTTTAATAAAAATGAAAGGGAAGGAATTCTCCCTAAAGCCAGAGAAAGACCCAACCAAAAAAGAGAACTACAGGCCAATCTCTCTAATGAACATAGATACAAAAATTCTCAATAATAATTAGCAAACAGAATGCAGCAAATCATCAAGAAGCTTATACATTATGACCAAGTGAGATTCATCCCAGGAATGCAGGGATGTTTCACTGTATGCAAATTAAGTAATGCAATACGCCATATCAATAGAACCAAAGACTAAAATCACATGATCATCTTAATAGATACAGGAAAAGCTTTTCATAAAGTCCAACACTCATTCATGATAAAAACCATACAGAAAATAGGAGTAGATGGTCTTTACCTCACTCTGATAAAAGCAATCTATGACAAATCAATGGCCAATGTCATACTAAATGAATAAAAACTGACAGCTTTCACTTTAAAATCAGGAACAAGATGAGGATGTCTACTGTCACCACTCCTATTTAGTATGGTTCTGGAAATATTAGCCAGAGCAATTAAACAAAAGAGAGAAAAAAAATAAGGATAGGAAAGGAGGAAGTGAAATCATCATTATTTGAAGATGACATGAAACGCTACATAGAAGACCCCCAAAAAGCCACCAAAAAGCTTATAGATTTAATGAACAAATTCACTAGCACAGTTGGATACAAAGTCAGCCCTCAAAATTTAATAGCATTCCTGTGTACAAACAACAAACATGCTGAGAGAGAAATCAGGGAAACTACACCTTTCACAACAGCATATAAAAAATGAAATACTTAAGAATCATTCTAACATTGTGAAAATGGACACACTCCCAAAATTATTATACAGATAAAGTGCAATCCAAAATAAAATACCATTGATAAATCTCACAGATCTAGAGAAAATATCCCTAAAATTCATCTGTAATCAGAAAATTCATTCCTATAATTCATCCGTAATCAGAAGATTACTAGAATAGCAAAAGCAATCCTGGGCAACAAAGGAAAGGCAGGAGGCATCACAATGCCTAACTTACAATTATATTACAAAGATATTGTGATAAAATCAGCATGGTATTGCCAAAAAACAGGCCTGAAGATCATTGAAACAGACTAGAAGATGAAGATACAACTGCAAACACACTCAGCCACCTTATCTTTGACAAAGGGGCCAAACATGTTCACTGGATTACAGCTAGCGTCTTTCATAAATGGTGCTGGAAAAACCGGCTTTCCACAGGCCAAAGACTAAAACTAGACCCATGTCTATCACATGCACTAACTAAAGTCAAAACGGATCAAAGATCTGAATATTAAAATGGAAACACTTAATCTATTGGAAGAGAAAGTAGATAAATATCTTGAAGACATAGGGGTAGGCAGAGAGTTCATGAACAAAAACAAAACTGCATAGGAAATATTTCAAAGAATCAACTGGGATCTCGTCTTATTGAAAAGTTTTTGCACATCAAAAGAAATCAGCAACAGGGTAAAAAGAAAACCCACAAATTGGGCAAAAATTGTAGCCATATGCCCTTCAGACAAAGGACTTCTATCTAGAATGTCTAAAGAATTTGAAAAGTTTGGGCCCCCAAAATTCAAACACCCAACCCAAAAATGGGCGTCTGAGATGAACACACACTTCTCAGAATAAGAAACACAAATGGCAAACAAATATCTTTAAAAATGCTCAACATCATTGGACATTTGAGAAATGGAAATTAAAACAACACTGAGATTCCATCTCACCCCAGAAAGAATGGCTACCATCAAGAAATCAACCAATAACAAATGCTTGAGGGGCTGTTGGGAAAAAGGAACTTTTCTGCACTGCTGATGGGAGTGCAGACTGATGAAACCACTGTGAAAATCAGTATGGAGATTTCTCAGTAAACTAAGATTAGAGGTCCCATTTAACCCAGCTATTCCCCTCCTCGGTATTTTTCTAGAAGAACTGAAAGCATCATAGCACAGTGATATATGTGCACCCATGTTTCTAGCAGCACAATTTGTAATAGCTAAATCATGAAAGCAACCCAAATGTCCATCAATTGAGGAATGAATAAAAAAGTTGTGGTATTTTTATACAATGGAGTATTACTCAGCTATAAAGAAAGATAACCAGAGGCTTTTATAGGTAAATGGGTGCAACTAGAGACCATATTCATAAGTGAAATAAATCAGCCTGCATGTGTAAACATCTCATTGTCTCCCTAGTGTAAGAACTTGAAAGAGTAAATAAAATGCAAATGGTACAATAAGACATTGTGGAAGGGAAAGAAATTGCTCAAAAGGAAGGAACAACTGGGATGTGGGAAAGGAGAAAAGAAAGAAAGAAGGAAGGAAAAAATATATATGTATATACAAGGATAGCTGGGATAATTGTACTGCTGATGTCTATGGTTTATTGAAAAGAACAGTTAATGTTTAAATTTTCTTCTTTTTAATTTTCTAACCAATTTTGCAGGTTTATATCTGGTAATCTGAACAACTACTTTGAATACAACAATAGGCAATATAAGAACCATTGTTGAATTCCTATCATCTTGTTTAGTAAAGCTCTGTATCATTTCTAATTTTTTTAATTAGTATTTACTCTCTTGCATGGTTTGATCAATCTTGCATTCTCACATCTGGTAATCTGAGCAATTTTGTTGGAGATAACAATATATCGTATAATAACCGTTGTTAATTCCTACCATCTTGTTTTGCAACCTTGTATCATTTTTATTGTTTTGGTCTTGTTTTGTTTTTGTCCTTGTTGTTATTCTGTTAGTGTTTTTCTCTTTAAAATAAAAACATATAAATAAAAAATGTATTTTCTGAGGAGTCTTTGGAACTGCTAATGCTGGCCATTCCTTTTGTGCGCTTGAGTTACGCTCTCTACTCTCACCTTCCAGTCTTTCACCTCACTCCATCTTTAGCCACTGTCTTGCATTTCTTTACAACTTCAAGTAAACTCACTCCTCAGGGCCTTTGCACTTACTGCTCCTGGTGGGAAATATTCTCCATTCAGGTCTTCAAAGAAATGTTACTGTCTTAGTGTCCTTCCCAGACCACGTTTATGAAATGACCCATCTCCGTGCACTGCATAGACTGTCCTGTCAACCAATTAGATTCTTCACCGTACTTGCCAACCCTTACCTACTATACATAATTCCTTAATTTGTTTCTTGTTTACATCCCCCAAATAGAATACAAACTCCATGAGCACAGAGACCCTATTTTCCTCCTGGCCTAATCGTCTGTACCTAAATGGACGTCTTTTTCTACTGTATCTCCTCTGTGAGTAGTCGTTAAATGAATGACAAAGAGTTAAGCCTTGAATTCAGCCATACCACCTTGCTGACTTTGAACTCCTGATGATGACAGCAACTCTTACATGAGATAAACCTTCTTAATAAACACACAGTGCATTTCCAGGCACGCAGCTACTTTTTCACTTTGCTAAAATTTTTTCGACATTCACTCCTAGATCTCATATGCCTCTCTTTCAGACAAAACTATTTTCTGAAAATTCTATCCTGGGGTTGATCATTTCCTATTATCTCCTTATTTTAACCTAGAAGTACATATCTCTTGGGAAATTTTACTCTCTACTTTTCTCCATTATTAGTCCAGATAAAAAATTGCTAGGACCCAGGAACTAAATAGAGACTGCTAGCTAATTATTGTTATGATTAACATTGCTATTAAGCATCTCATGAGAAGTTTAAGGTTTATGTTGGTATTCGACTAGAATAATTGGTGGAAACAGTGATGTTTATCAAATATATTTGATAAACTCGTTACCATTTGTCTGTTAGTTGAATTTCCTTTTTAGGTGGAATGTTCTAGATTTCTTATGCATTCACAGACTGGGCCTGCAGCCTGTATAGAGATCTGATGATTCTTCCTGCTCTGAGAAGAAAATGAAGCAATTGTTGGTTTTTTATTTCATAGGAGTGTGGATTATATCAGTGAGTTCCTAAAGTCAAATCCTTTCTCAAACTCAGGAAAAAGGCAGATATCTCATTGGTTAAAAAATAGTTTTTAACCAATTGTTCCAAGCGTACTTGGAATATTTGTAGGTAAGTGGGTGCAACCATTTAACCAATTGGTTCCAAGTGTACTTGGAGCATTTGTAGGTAAGTGGATGCAACATGAGACCATACTCATAAGTGAAATAAATCAGACTCACATGTGTGAACATCATATTGTCTCTCTGGTTTGAGAAACTAAAAGAGTAAATAAAATCCAAAGTGTGCAATAGATGTCATGAAATGGGAAGAAATTATTCAAAATGAAAGAGGAACTAGAGTGGAGGAAGGGGAAAAGGAACAAAAGGAAATGAAAAAAATACAAGTTGTACTACTGGTTTTTCTTAGTTCATTGAAAAGACAATTTTGTGCTAATATCATTTGGAGAATTTTTTATGCCCATGTCTTGTACTCTGAGTAACTATTTTGAAGATGACAATATGCCATGTATTAACTATTGTTACTCTCCTATTATTTTATTATGAAATTTTATTTTATTTTTTA
>NW_004955511.1:3318549-3332458 GCF_000276665.1 Chinchilla lanigera | reverse complement strand
ATAATTTAAAGTTATTTTGTGCACACATACAATAAACTGAAAGATTGTAAACATCCACGTGGAATACACATGACAATATTTATCAGTCATGAACATAAGATACAGTCAGTAATCTAGTGCTAAGCACTGCATATATACATTTAATTTTGTTCTTCGAGGAGCTAAACACTACACCATACCCAAGCACAGAAAAGTGTCTTTTTGTGTAACCTGTCATCTCTGGCCAAAGGGAGGCACCAACACGCTGAGTGTGCAGGTGCTAGGATGGTCTCACTTGTCCCTGTATGGGGGCAGTGTAGCATGAACGTTTCCTTCTGGATCTATGATGGTATTTCTCCTCTTGGAAGTGTTTCTAACTGCCTAATGATTACTTAATGGAAAATTTTCAAAGCTAGTGAATAGTTTGTTGATATATTGCATTCTTGCAGGTTCAGTAATGACTCAAAATATCATATGCTAATTTCTAAAACATTATAATGTCACTCTGTGTAGCCCGGCAAAGCTACCCACATACCGCTAGTTTAAGGTATTTAAGAATTAGAAGCTATACTTCGAGTCTAAACGCGATCCCTCATCTTCCCATAAAAGGAAGTCAGAATGACTTAACCAAAGGGGAATCACAAAAGGGAGTCAGCGCAGTGATGATAAAAAGCAGTATTGAAGTGTTGCGGCCACAGATCACAGAACACCAGCAGTTCCTGCAGGATGAAGAGGCAGGATGTGGCGTGTCTCCTCTGACAGACAGGCCACTGATTCCCACTCAGCAGACTGATTTCAGACTTCGCTTTCCATAATTGTTAAAGAATCAGCAAATGTGGTAAGCCTCCAAGTGTGCAGGAATTGTTACAGAACTGTAGGAAACCAGAAGTTCCCTCCCCTGGTTTCTTTTCTGTCATGAACTTATGTTACTATTCTATGGTTTTTTAGGAGAATTCACAAGGGAAGCCATCTGTTCCTCGGCTTTTCTTTGTTGGGAAGCTATTTATTGGTAATTCCATTTCTACACTTATAAGTACATTGGATTTTTCTCTTTCCCTGGAGTCAGTTTTGGTAGTGTGCATTTTGAGAACTTCATATTTTCTCTGTGCTATCTGACATGTTGGTGTGTAGTTATTCATAATTTTCAGTTGTAATCATTCTTATTTCTCTAAGGCTGATAGAGTAGTCCTTAATTCTATTTATGATTTTGGTAAATTAGTTTTCTCCTCTGTCATAGTCAGCCTGCAAAGTTCTCTCATCTAGACTGATATTGTCACACAAATGTGGTCTTTTGATTGTCTATTGTTAAGGTATATTCTCTCATATTTATTACCTAGTAATTTTTTGTTGCTTCTATTGCTTTTACTTTGTTTTCCTTTGTAAATATTATTTCCTTAAATTTTAAAGTTAGATTATTTTCTTGAGAGCATCCTTACTTTTGAATATAGACATATACAGTTATAAATTTCCTATGAACACGACATTTGTTATCTACTACAATATTTAGTTTGTTGTGTTTTCACTTGTAATCAGACAAGATCAGCTGCATTCAGGGTAGTATGACTGTAGGTTGTGTTTTCATTTGACACAAGTAATAGTGTCAAATTTTTATACTTTTTAAATGCATTTTAGCCCATTCATATGCACATGTACTAGATATGTGTGAATATCTCAGATTTCCTTGTTAATGGCTTCTAGTTTAATTGTATTATGGATGGTGAAATGGTTCATATTATTTCAAACTTTGTAGCTTGATTGAAACTATATATGTGGCCTCATACATGATTTGTCCTGGAAATATTTCATATGCAATTGTGAATTCCTCAGTTCTTGGGCAGAGTGTTCAGTATATGTCTGTGAAACTGTGTTAGGTTTTGGTACTGTTCATAACCTCTATTTTTTAGCAGTTATTCATAATACTCTGTTATAATTGTCCTTATTTCTATCAATATTCTTACTGGTCTTCTTCCTGGCCTTTATAATCATTATTGCAAGTGAGGTATCTAAGTCTTCATCTATTATTATAAATCAATTTCTCCAGTTTTATCATCATCTTTTCCATATGTTTGATATCTGTTGTTAGGTGGCTATGTTTTTCATTACATTCTCCTAACTGATTCTTTATCAATATATAATGTTTTTCTTTTTCTCTTCTGACAGTGTTTGAATTGGTCTATTTTGTTTAATGAGAACCTCTTTCAGTTACCTATAGCATGGAGTACAGTCATTCTGTACTTTCACACTGTTTGTCTTTGAATATCTTTTGTAGATAGCACATAGTTTAATGTTGCTTCATTATCCATTTTTCTATTTAATAAATTTGTTGGAGGTTTTACTTACTTACAGTTAAGTAATTATGACAAAAGGATTTTCTTCCTGCATTTTGCTACTTTTCTATGTATCTTATGCATTTTCTCTTAGATTTTCTGTTACAGCTGCTTTTGTGTTCAGTTGAATGTTCATTAGAGCCATGCACCTTTGATTCTCATTTCATATACAAGTTAATTTTCTTAATGGTTGCATTAGTCACGGTTCTCCACAGAAATAAAGCTAGTAAGGTGCACACATGCATGTGTGTGTGTGTTGTGTATACGTATCTAGAGACAGCAAGAACTAAAGTGAGATTTATTACTAAGAAATAACTCATGCAATCATAAAGGATGGCAAGTCAAAATCTGCCTTGTTGGCCAGAAGACAAAGACCCACAGGAGCTGACTGTGCAGCTCCAGGCAGAAGGACAGAGGCAGAAATGCAGAGGAGCTGCCAACAGCTCAAATGCAGTGGGCCAAAGAGTTCTCTCCACTGGAAGACCAGTCAGTGTTTGCTTATAGGCAGGCCTTCAGCTGATTGGATGAAACTCACCCACGTAATCGAGGACAGTCTTCTCTAGTTTAAGTGTCAATATTATCCAGTTCACACAAAAATTCATCCTCAGAGTTCCCACTCTTTGTCAACTTGACACTCATACACATCTCTTTAAAACACACTTAACATCCAAGCGAAGATAATAAAGCCATTCATCCACCTTACATGATGCCACTGTCCCGAGTACCCACAAAGACACACTGATACCTCCCCACTAGAGGATGCAAGGAAGTGAGATGATGTTCGCAATCACTCTTGGTATTCCATCACTGAACACTACCATACTAATCAGGGGTGTAGCACTTGACTGTCCTAACATCAGCACAGCCTGTGTTTCACAACAATGCAGTAAGACAGGGAAGAAAATACAAGGGCGATCAAACAACAGTGCATGTTTAAATTTTTAAAAATTACAGTGAATGATACATTGCAATTAATTCTCAAAATTCTACCCTCATAACACCCCCCCTCACTTTGAACAAACATCTCATTGTGCACTCCATTGGTGATTTCTTCCGCTGTGCAAAAGCTTTTTCATGAGATTCCAATTGTTTATTCTCTCTAGTATTTCCTGTGTGATCAGGGTTTTGTTCATAAAGTCTTTGCCTACACTTCTGTCTTCAAGAGTTCTGCCTACTCTATCTTCCAGCAGATTTAGTGTTTATATTTTAATATTTAGATATTTGACCTATTTTGATTTTAGTTTAGTGCATGGTGAGACGTGGGTCTAGTTTCAGTCTTTTGCATGGAGAAAGCCAGTTTTTCCCGAACCATTTATAAAGAGGCCATCTTTCTTGCAGTGAAAATGTTTGGTGCCTTTGTCAAAGATAAGTTGGATGAGTATGTCTGGGGTTGTTTCTGCACCTTCTAATCTGATCCTCAGACCTGTTTTTTTGCTGGTATCATGTTGTTTTTATCACAATAGCTTTGTAGTATAATTTCAAGTCAGGAATTATGATGCCTCCGCCTTGTCTTTGTTGCCCAGATGTGTTTTTGCTATTCTAAGGTCTCTTCTGGTTCCACCCTTGATCTTAGCCAAAAGGCCAAGAAGTGATGTCTCCTGGTTCTAAATAAATTTTAAGATTGTTTTCTCTACTTCTGTGAGGTATGTTAGTATTTTGATTGGGATTGCATTAAATCTGTTTAACAATTTTGAGAGTCTGACCATTTTCACTATGCTAGTTCTTCCTATACATGAGGGAGGGATATCTTTCCATTTTATGATATTCTCTTCAATCTCTTTTTTCAGAGTAGTATATATTTCACTGTAAATTTCTTTTACTTCATTTGTTGGATTGATGAATAAATACTTTTTGATACTGTTATGAAATTGTGGTTTCCCTAATTTTTCTCTTAGTGAGTTTGTTGTTTGTATACAAGAAAGCTACTGAGTTTTGAGTGCTGACTTTGTGCCAGCTACATAAATGCATTTGGTTATTATATCTAGAAGTCTTTTGGTGGAGTTTTTGGGGTCTTCTATGTAGAGTATCATGTTATCAGCAAGTAATGATAATTTAACTTCTCCCTTTTCTATCTTTATTCCTTTTTTTCCTCTTGTCTAATTGTTCTTGCTAATGTTTCCAGAACTATATTAAATAACAGTGGTGACAGTGGGCACCTTTATCTTGTTTCTGATTTTAGAGTGAAAGCTTTCAGTTCTTGACAAGTTGATATAATGGTGACTGTTGGTTTATCACAGATGGCTTTTATCAGATTGAGGTCAAGACCATTTATTCTGATTTTCTGCAGAGTTTTTATTGTGAATGGGTGCTGGAGTTTGTTGAATGCTTTTCCTGATTTATTGAGATGATCATGTGATTTTTGTCTTTGGCTAATAGTCTTTTGTCTTTGGTTAATATGCTGCATTACATTTATTGATTTGTGTATGTTGAACCATCCCTGCATTCCTTGGATGAATCCCACTTGGTCATGGTGTAAAATTTTCATGATTATTTGCTGCATTCTGATTGCCAGTATCTTACTGAAGATTTTTGCATCTATATTCATTAGGGAGATTGGTTTCTATTTTTCTTTTTGCTTGGATTGTTCTCTGATTTTGGTGTTAGGATAATACTTGCTTACAAGAATTACTTTGGGAACTATTGCTTCCCTTTCAATTTCATTGAAGAGTCTGAGGAACAATAGCATTAGATCTTCTGTAAATTTCTTGTAGAATTGAGGAGTGAATCTTTCAGGACCTTGGCTTTTCATTATTGGTAAGTTTTTAATTACATTTTCAATTTCACTGACTGCTATTGGGTTATTTAGAATTTTTATGTACTTTTGATTTAGCATTGGTAATTCATATGTATCTAGGAATCTGTCCATTTCTTCTGTGTTTTCTATCTTATTAGAATAAAGATTCTTGAAGTAGGCAGAAGTCCTCTTCCATGAGTGTCTTTAGTTGTGTTGTCATGATTGCTTCAATATCCTGAAATTGTTCTGAAATGTTTAGAACCACTTTTGTCACAGAAAAACATAATGGCATGACCCCATCCACTGTACTCACAGGAACTCAGATGACTTCTGGCTCTTCCCCAAAGTTTAAATGATTATGAAATGTAAAGTTTTGAATTGATTCTGAATACCAAGGCATCCACAAGACATTAAAGAGGCTAGGTGTGGTGGTGCATACCTGTAATTCCAGCACTCAAGAGGCTGAGGCAGGAGGATTACTGTGAGTTTGAGGTCAACCTGGGGCACACAGTGAATTCAAGTCCAGCCTGAATTACTGAATAAGGCCCTGTCTCAAAACTGGCAAACAAATAAAGCAACAAAATTTACATTAAAGATGTCTTCCAAAACTGTTTTAAAAAGTGGCAACAATGTTGACATAAATGTGTTTGAGGTAAGGAAGTTGTATTTTGAGGCATATATTAATGGCAATATATCAGTTTACATCATAAAGAAATGATAAGTGTTTGAGAGCTAGATATATTTTATCTGATTTGAGCCATATGCAATATATACCTGGATACACACACCTTGTGGTAACTAATTGATATATAGAACATTTATATTTTTACTTAGCACTAAAGGTAAATTTAACTGTAAAAGTGTAATAACCAACTTGATTTCTACAAGCATTTTAATTGTTTGTGCCCTGGGAAAAGAGGATGAGGAGTTTTAGATAGTCTCACAGGAAACCTCCAGAGGTCTTCAAGCCTGTGTAATTATCTCCAGACCTCCATGTATACAGCTCTGTAGTCTTAATATGACTTAACACCACTCTGTTTTAGAGAAACTGAGTGTATACCATGCCCAGTGGAAATAACTTAGTCATTTGAGTAATAATCATTGTTAACACAAACAGGCATTCTTCTGTCCTAAGACTTTCTTAGGAGCCTGCAACCATGATCAGGGAAAACACTTGACATAAAAATACATGAATTTTGAAATGGTGACTACTTCACAATATTTTTTTGTATTGCTGGAGATTGAATCCAGAGCCTCTACGCTGAGCTACATTCCTAATCATTTTTATTTTTTATTTTATTTTTTTAGACAGGATATTGCTAAGGCATTAAACTGCCCAGGTAGGGCTCTGAGTGCTGGCATTACAGGCCTGTGTTGTCATCATGAGATATTTTGCAGACCTCATTTGTGTTTACAGACATAATTGGTGGATTACGTGAGAGAAGCAACCTGATGTTTATTGTTCATCTATGGAGGAGGTAAGTGATTCTTCCTTGGATATAGAACGAATTAATGGTAGACTTGGAACTTGATCCATATTAACATCATTTTCTCCATTTTTTCTTTGCCTGAAAGGAGGTGAGTTTTTTGACAACTATGTGTGTGTGTGTGGGGGGCTTCTTTAATATAATGCATACAATATTCCATGGATGTTTGTATGATTTCAAAATCATTGACTATTCAACATTGACTACTATTTTTGACTATTATTGACTATTATTTTTCTAGTTTTTCATTTCATTCGAGATGGACTATTATTTTTTTCTCCATCAAACTGGTAAACCTTTATATTTCATAGAGTTTTTTTTAAAAAAAAAAAAACACAATTCATGCAAAAGCAGTAGACTGCCTATACCTACTACAAGTTATTTGCAAATAGAAATAGACATTTTTACAATATTTTTTTAAAAACTGAGGTGATTCAGGAGCATAAATATCAAAATGTCTAGTATAGGGACTTCATTCATATGAAATACCTTCTTTCCCCAAAACTGTGAGCAAAAATAAGATGAATGCTCTCTACAGCAATTTTATTTCATTCAGTATGTATTTGAATCTCATCAGAGGTCAAAAGTAGACAGAAAAAATCTAGTGTAGTGAAATAATCTTTTTTTAAACTACAAAGCACTTCCAAAGGCTCTGAAGTTCATGTCAGTCCTTTGACCACCCACACATGTGTATTCCTGGAAAGCAGCTTTAACACTTGAGTCCAGTCTTTCACATACTACCTGCATAATTTTAGAGCATTATATCACTTCTCAAATTCTTGAATCCTTACTGATAGAGTAATAATAATAATATTACTGAGGGGCTGGGGATTTAGCTCAGCGGCAAAGCGCCTGCCTGGCAAGTGCAAGGTCATGAGTTCGGTTCCCGGTACCAGCGAAAAACCAAAAAAAAAAAAAAAAATTACTGAAACACATACACACTCACACACATATACACACCCATTTCTGTGTATATCCACTATGATTTGCTACAGAATTCAGACTATGATAAAACATAATCATGTGCCCTAAGATGGGCAACTGTAATGGTTTCACAACAGCCTCATAAACTGAAGTTGTCGATAGCTATGGAGAAAATGAGGAAGGGATATTTGTAAGTTCTGTATGGTATACTTATAAAGGTTTCAACCCTAAAAAAAAAAATGTTAACTAGTGTTATTGCACAAAACAGATTCAAATTCATATTTTAAAACAGGGAATTTCTCATTCAGACAGATCTATAAGAGAATAACAACTCACTACCTGGTAAATGTTAATCCTCAGTGCATGTAATTTGAATACAACCTAACAGCAGTGAAGGGAAGAACATGTTTTAACAAGAACGTAGTCTTTTTCCCTAATTAAAATATGGATTTCAAGGAGGAAATTTTGAAAATGAATGGCCTATATGGAATTGCAGGAGCAATAATCATGTTCTTGAAGCAAGAACCAACAGAGAAATACTGGAGAACACAGAAAACCTCAGTGGGCAGGAAGAAAGGAAAATTGGTGAAGGAAGCCCAAGACTACAAATCCCCCCACAATGGGAGCCCTCTGTATTAGCATCCACCCAGATCAAACCAGCATAGAGATCATTATGCCATCCTATCTATAGCTTGAGAGCTAGCATGCATCAGACTGGGAATGCCCAGGATATCATGGTTTCTTGTGTGTGACCTTATTTAATTCTCACAAGGATACCTCAAAGCAGATCTCATTGCTGCCTTCATCATGCAGGTGGAAATATGAGGTTCCAAGTTTTCCTAGGAGCTGTGATTCCTCAGTGGTGAATGGTAGGGCTGACTTGCATCTCCTCTAGGATGCTAAGCTCTGTCTGCTATGCCTCATTCACTGCTGCCTCCGCAAACCAACATGTTCTCATCAACCCACGTATCCCACCTCATCAACTTACTACAATGAGTGGCACTACATTGATTTCAGAGTTCAAATCTTTTTCAAGCTAGTTAGCACTTTATGTTCTTAACTGTATCACTGTTAAATGTGAACATAAGCATATGAGTGTGGGACAAGGTTAATATATAATTTAAAGCTTATTCATTTAGAACACTTCGTTTCACAGATTTTTGATTGTTTGCTTTACCTCTAATGGGAGACAAACACACAGTGAACAAGATGTTTAGTAAATAATCATTCAGTTCATCATGAAATCACAAAGGCTGAGATTGAACCAAAGCGCACAAGGAGTAATTATAAATTGAGTTAAATTAAATTTGGTTTAAATTCACTTTAGACCATTAGAATTAGAAATGACTCAGCATGGCTTGGACTGTGGCCTGGGCTCAGAGCAGAGACTGACAGATAACACTTATGTGAACAGGAATAGAGTTCTCAATCTCTTGTGCTTCATAATTTACATGGATGTAAGAATGAGTCGAGCTCATTGTGTGACTGAGTGGAGATACAGAGCACACACCTCAAGGGTCTGCAGCGGTTCCTGCAGTGAGCAACACGGGTGTGCGCGTGAGACGCAAGATAGACCCACGTGCACCAGTCCTTTTCATTTTTTCCTTCAAGTCAGTAGACAAATATATATAATGTTAAAATTCAGTACTTGATCCATTAACACTGCTCATACTCAGCAGCATGTGCCAGCAAGTCTGGTTTTCCAGCTGATTCCTTTTGTGAAGAATCTTGCAGTACAAATTATCACTACAAATCATATTTTCCAATTCCAACTGAAGCTCTTTATCCTTTTGCTCCTTTTTTTGATAAGTCTATGCAATATCTAGAGATTCTCAGACAACACTGATGGAGAACAGGACAGAGGTGACGGAGTTCCTCCTGCTGGGGCTGACTGATGACCCACGCCTGCAGCTTCCCCTCTTCATGACCTTCCTCCTCGTCTACACCATCACCGTGCTTGGGAACCTGGGGATGATCCTGCTGATCCTGCTGGATGCTCGTCTGCACACCCCCATGTACTTCTTCCTCGGTAACCTGTCTCTGGTGGATTTCTGTTACTCTTCAGCTGTCACTCCCACAGCGTGGGCCAGCTTTAAAGTAGCAGACGAAGTCATCTCCTACAATGCTTGTGCCACTCAGATGTTCTTTGTCACAGGCTTCGCTACTGTGGAAAATTACCTCTTGGCCTCCATGGCCTATGACCGGTGTGCAGCAGTGTGTAAGCCCCTGCATTATCCCACCACCGTTACAGCAGGGGTGTGTGCAGGTCTCGTCATAGGCTGCTATGCTTGTGGCTTCCTGAGTGCCTCCATCTACACTGGGAACACGTTCAGTCTCTTATTCTGTAACTCCAATGTGGTCCACCATTTTTTCTGTGATATTCCAGCAGTCATGGCTCTCTCTTGCTCTAAAAGACATGTTAACGATCTGGTTCTTATTTATGTAGCAACCTTCAATATCTTTTTTGCTCTTGTTGTTATCTTAATATCCTACGTACTGATTTTTATCTCTATCCTGAAGTTACGCTCAGGCACAGGATATCAGAAGGCTCTGTCCACCTGTGCCTCCCATCTCACCACAGTCTCCATCTTCTACGGGACGGTCATCTTCATGTACCTGCAGCCCAGCTCCGGTCACTCCATGGACACTGACCAAATCGCCTCTGTGTTCTACACCATCGTCATCCCCATGCTGAACCCCATGGTCTACAGCCTGAGGAACAAGGAGGTGAAGAGTGCATTCACAAAGATTGTTCTGAAGGCAAAATAATCCTTAGGCTTTTCTTTTTATTATTTCAAGATGTTACGTGTTTTGGCAAATATTTTGAAATTACTAATGCTGACCATAAATTTTGAATTGAGTTAAATTCCTTAGTGTTACACCTCCAGTGTTTTACCTCATTCATCCCCTCCCATTTCCTTACAATACCGTGTCCAAGTCTCAGGGCCTTTGCCCCTGCCTTTCCCAGTCCACAGGTTGTCTCTCCACTGAAGTCTCTGCACACATTGTACTGTGTCAGAGAATCCTTCCCTGATGACATTTATAAAGTAATCACTCTCCACCTTGGGATTGGACCGTGGTTACTTAGTTTTAGAATTATTTTATATTTATGGAATATTTCCAAAGATAATGAATAGTTTGATGCATGACACTTCAGCAGGCTCAGTAATGGACCCAAAAGATTCATGTACTAATTTCTGAAACCTTTCAACAATGTTAGGTTAAGAATCCCAAGGGTAAGCGATCACTGGGATTATACTTCAGTGGCCTAAAGGCTGTTGAATTTATCTCTATGAAGTGAGAAGAATTTAACCACACACTAAAGAAGAGCTGGCATCAGTGTCCCCTAGACTCCGTGAAGGAGCCCTGCCTCTGACAGACCATTGATGTCCACTCAGAGAGACTTATTTCAGATTTCTTGTTTCCACACTGTAAAGCAATCTGACATGGTGGAAGAAGATGGGGAGGGGAAGGTAAAGGAGAAGTAAACATTGTGATTTATATGTATATCAATGCCTCAAGATGATAGTAATTATTATGTACCACAAACATATATTTGTGTGGTTGATGAACTAATGGTCAACTTGGTACAACCAGCTAAACTGAATCAGGGTGGTGCCAGGCATGGAGGCCCACCTGGGGATTGTTGCCAACAACATGAAAGGAGAACTGGAGGGGAAGATGGTGTGCTGCTGATTCTCCTGGAGAAGCTTGCCATGCTGGCTTTCCTGATATGAACTCAGCTGTTCTCATCACCAGAGGAACTCAGGTCCTCATTGTCACTAAGGATGGTTGTGCTTCTCTTCAGAGAAGCTCTGGTCCTCAGCTTGAGCATGGCTTCCTGGCTCCAGTGCAGATACCTCAGCTGCTGGCACAGATCCTTCACCCCACCAGCACGATTTTCTAGCTTCCATCACTGACCTTTGGTCCTTCCCAGTGCAGATCTTTGATACACACTTGCATGAGATATTGTTGTGGGCTCTGCACCTCCAGGTGGACTCATAGAGGTCATTGCCACGGGTTTAGGTCTTCAGCTGGACTTGTGCAGGACATTGATATGAGATTCAGGCCCTCAGCTGGATTCTTTGGGTCTCTAATGTATGGACAGATCTCCTGCATTCTTCTGCACTTGACTTTTTGGGTGAATATTATAAAATAATCCTATAAATTATCTGTCCTATATGAAATCCATTCCCTTGCAAACCATGACTTTAACAATTTGTAAACTTCCAAATTTGTGGGAATTTGTCACAAGAACCATAAGAAACTAACAAAAACACCGCTATGGTTTCTTCTCTGTCCTAGTCATGCATTATAACTGTTTCAAAGCATTCACAAGGGAAACCATTTGCTTCTGGACTTTTTTCCTTGGGAAGTTTTTATGATTATTAATTTGATCTCTATACTTGTTATAGGTATAATCAGAGTTTCTCTTTCTCTTGTGTCAGCTTTATTAGTATTTGGTTTTCCCAAAATTTGTATTTTGTATATAATATAGAATATGTAGGCATATTTTTAATATTTTCTTATATCCCTTCTCAAATAGTTATACCTTCATTTTCATTTGTGATTTTAGTAATTTGAGTTTTCTTTCTTTCTTTCTTTCTTTCTTTCTTTCTTTCTTTCTTTCTTTCTTTCTTTTTTCTTTCTTTCTTTCTTTCTTTCTTTCTTTCTTTCTTTCTTTCTTTCTTTCTTTCTTTCTTTCCTTCTTCTTTCTTCTAGTTTAGGGTAATATTTCCAGAACGTCAACCTTAAGTTTATTGATCATACTGATTTTTCAATATTTTACTTGTTTTGCTTTATTTTTTTTTCCTTCTGCTGCTACTTCTAGTTTAAGTTTTCACTTTTAATATTTAATGCCTGGAGGCTTTATTATTTTTATTTATTCATTTATTTTTGGTCTTTTTGAGACAAGGTCTCACTATGCAGTTCAGGACAGCCTTGAGCTCACTTTGTAGCCCAGGTTGGTCTCGAACTCACAACGACTCACCTGCCTCAGCCTTTCGAGTGCTGGGATTACAGGTGTGTGCCACCATGTCCGGCTTAATATTGTTTAAAGTTTAAAATTAGGTTATCTGTTGAGATCTTTCCTATTTTTAATATTTGCACTTACATTTATAAATTTCCTATGAGTACTTTTTCTACCCACTATAAATTTATAATATTGTTTTATTTTTGTCTTTAAAAAATTTGCAATCTTTTTATTTATCTTTTGTCCTTTGATTTTAGTGTTATTTCAATGCTGAGAATATTCAAATTTTCCCTATTTTTGAGTTATAATTTAATTATAGTGCAATTAGTAAAGCTTTTTATTTTAATCTTTGTAAGTTCACTGAGACTCAATTCATGGTCTAGAATGTAGTTTATCATAGGGGATATTTCAGAAGCAAAAGAGCCTTCCACAGTTCTTGGACAAGGTGCTCAGTGGTGTCTATTAAGACTTACTCGATGACAGTGTTGTTTATAACCTCTGCTTCTTTTTATCTTCTTCCTAGCCATTCCATTCAATATGAAAGTGAGGTACAGAAGCCCTCATCTATTATTGTCAAACTGTCTATTTGTCCCTTTAATTTTGTTAGCAATTGCTTCATATATTTTGGAACCATTATTGGATGACTGTGTTTAATTATATTCTCTTCAATATCTCATCCTCCTAGCTGATCCTCCTATCATCCTTCTGTCTTTATTTTCTTTTCTAATGATTTTAAATTCACAATCTGTTTTGTCTAATAACAACTTTTCAGTTATCAGTAGCACGGAATGCTAATATTTCCATCTTTCACTTTTACACTATCTGTTTGAATGTCAGTATGGCTTTGGCACAGAATATGGCTTAATCATGTTTCACTATTCTCCACTTTCTATCATTATTGGAGAGTTTGATGTACTTTCAGATCGAGCAATTAATGATCAAAAGTAGTTACTTATGCCATTTTATTATTCATTCACTGTAACTCTTATGTATCATATCCTTTAAATCTTATAGTACAATTTTTGAACTTTCCCTTTCAAATTCATTGTTTGCTTTTGCTGTGCACCTCTTGATTCCTGTATGTTTTTCTAATAGCTATCTTAATCAGGGTTCCCCAGAAACAGCATATATATTAAGAGAAAGTGAAAGAGAGAGAGAGAGAGAGAGATTTTTAGGAACTGATTTTAATTGATTCATTCAATTACACAGATTGACAAATCCAGATCTGCCGTGTTGGCCAGCAGACACGACCTGAGGGAGCTGATGGAGCATTTTGGAAGAACTCTAGAATAGATCCAGAAGAGATGATTGTACAGTTCCTCCAAAGGCACTCTTGGAGAATTTTTTTTTAATTTTTTTTTTACTTTATTTTTTTTTATTTTAAAGATGAAAGGAGGGAAACATTAACAGACATACAACATTTTACAACATATCACAAGCACAATACAGACAATATAGAGTTACAAACAAAGTGGTAGGGAATTAA
>NW_004955511.1:3313995-3317181 GCF_000276665.1 Chinchilla lanigera | reverse complement strand
AGGTGGTTGAGTGTGTTTTTGGTTGTGTCTGTTTCTTCCAGTCTGTTCCATTGATCCTCGGGCCTGTTTTTTAGCCAGGACCAGGTGAATTTTATGACAGTAGCTTTACATCAAATGACACAAGTGCCCATGTCTGAGAACGGGGATAACTGGATATAAATCTTGGAGAATTTGTCTTATCAGGGAAGATGGACTTTTATCATACTTAGCCCTTAAGCTGATTCAATAAGTATAGTTAAAGTACTGTGCATCATATGCATGTCTGAAGTGTCACAATGAAACCCAGTGAGTTGTACAGATAATGTTCACTAGTAATCATAAAAAATAACTCAGCAGGCTTCTTTTCTGTCTACTTTTAGCAATAACACAATCATCTACCTAATGCCTCAGCATTGCACAATCCTTACTGCTTTGAGTGCCTCCTTGAGTCTGCTGTACGTTACCACAATATCACCCATTCTGCTTTCGGCAGTCAAGTGGCAGTTTCAGATGGCCCTCACCATGTGGAATCCAATCCCTCCCAATGTACTTTCCAGAGTCAGTGACCTCAGTTCTCAGCAGAAGATGTGACCTATAGAGAACAAATGTGGCCTGCAGTTTTCAGCGTAAGATGTGGTCATGGAGCTCTTCAATGATGCCTAGGCTCCCCTCTCAAAATCATTTCTTCTTATGCTTGTGGTAAGGCTATGTTTTCCTCACAGTCCCACCATGTATTATGCAGGCTTCAAATAAAAAGCCCACAGTAGAAGATACAGGCTGAGCTACTATTTTGAAGATAACAGTATGCATTATAACAACTATTGTTAATTTCCTATCACCTTGCTTCGAAATTCTGTACCATTTTAATTGTTTTTTGTTGCTTCATTTTTGCCTTTGTGTTTGTTTTTTCTTTTTAAAATAAAGAATAAAAATAAACTAAAAAGTCCACTCTAACATTATAATTTCTCTAAGGCTTTTAATCCTTCTTCTCTATCAGTATATCTAGGATTTCTAGTTCATATATTGTTGCCCACTTTTTGTTCTGCATTTTAACCAACCAAACAGTTTGCATTTTTTCTAAATCCATTTACTAAAGAATCTCTATTTTGTAAGCTTATATTAGTTATTTTGGTCTGATTCAGATTTACCCCCTTTCCACAATGTCTACACTTAATATCTATATGGTCACAGTATCATGTTCATGCTCAAGATTTCTTTCTGTACAAAGTAGAAAACTCAAGTAGATCTTTTAGGTATTAACACACCTCTTCATATGTCACATGCTCCTTAGGCACCTTCTGGGACTTGACTTTAGTTGGAGATCAAGAAGCAAACAGCAATGGGGTAGGTTCCTGTGAGAATCATCTTTGTCTTGTGGGGTTACTGTATCAGAATAGCTCATTAAATTGCCCTGGACCACCACAGACAAAGTGGAATTCCATGGAGGGTATAAAGGTTAACTTTCTTGCAAAGGAGACATCATAATTTAGGTATCTGTGCCCCCAGTTTCATTAGGGTCTTCTCACATACTATAATCCTATACCAATGCCCCCACTTTTATAGTGGGCATGCTGCTCGACTAGCAGTTTACATTGCATGTTAATTCAGCCACTCACAGTGTTGTCTGGGTATAAGTAGTCTCAGTTCTTTAGTTGAGATAAGAGGTCACTTTTGCAAACGTCCAGGTCGTTTGTTCTATATTAACATGGTAATTGAACTTCCTTAGTTCATCCTTTTCCTCTGTCTTTTCTCCAACAACATCAAGAGAAACCAGCTAATGATACTTTTAGTATGCCAAGACGCTTAAAATATATGATGTTTCAGTTCATTTCTACTCTTCTACAAAATGACAGATCATATCATGAACACTTTGTTGCTGAAAATAGAGTCATGGGTACCACTAAAGTGAATCAATTTAGAGGACCAGTTCTAGAAACTCCATAACTCAATTAAAAACTCATCTCTAAGATTTTATTACTCAACAACAAATCTCAATACCAAAACCTGGTTTGGGCAGTGTTCTCCAGACAATCAGAGCAAAAACCTATCTATCTATCTATTATATATATAAATATATATATAATACATACCCTGTAATAGAGTATATATTCTTATATACATTATGTCTATGTGTGTCTTACATGTGTCCTTGTCTGAGCACATTGTATGGAATTTGTTCATGTGATTATGAAACCAAAAAGTCCAAGTATGCTGTGGGCCAAAATACTGAAGACCCAGGAGAGGCAATGGTATTCAATAGTATAAAAACACCACAGCCCGGGTCTGGGGATTTAGCTCTGCGGCAAAGCGCCTGCCTGCCTGGCAAGTGCAAGGTCGTGAGTTCGGTTCCTGGTACCGGAGAAAAACAAAAAAACAAAACAAAAAAACAAAAAAAACACACCACAGCCCTATACACCTGAGTCCTACCACTTCGTGATATTTTGCCACAAGTTACAGTCTTACATCATATATGACCACTAACATAATTTTATAATTAATGTTAATTGCATTTTTAAAACCATGTAAAAACAAGGGAAGTCACAAAATGAAGTGAAACTTGGTTTTTTAATTTACTTAAATCCTTACCTTCACCAGTTTTCTCTATTTTTCAATATTTATTTTAAAATTCATCTGAGATTATACTTTTATAGTTTGGCCAATAGTATCAGTGGATGTTTATACTTTATAATGAGGCAGTTGATGGTATTGAGTTACTTTCTGGAGTTATTAAATTTTTGGCTGGAGTTATTAAATTTTTGGCAGAAGGAACATTTCTTGCAGGGCAGCTCTACTAGCGACCAACTCTCAGGTATCATTCATTTCACAGGTTTTATTTTCCCTATTATTCTTAAGAATAATTTACTGTATATAGACTTTTTCCTACTCCTCACTCAGAATTTCACTTGATTTATCTTCAAGTTCACTGATTCTTTCTGCTCCATGCTTCAATGAATCTAAGAGTTGGTTCTTTAAAAGATTAAATAAAATTTACAAACCCTAAGTCAATCTTATTTTAAAAAGGAAAAGACTCAAACCCATGCAATTAGGAATGGAAAGGGTGAAATCACAATTGATCTTGCAGAAATCCAGAAGATCATCAATACCTACTTTGAACTCTTTAATAAGATGGAAAACACAAAAGAAATGGATAGGTTCCTAGACACGTATGAATTGCCAAGCCTGAATAAAAGAGATATAAAAATTCTA
>NW_004955511.1:3284263-3313005 GCF_000276665.1 Chinchilla lanigera | reverse complement strand
CCCCAGCCCCAGAGCCAGCATATTGAACACAGGTATACTCCCAAAATTTTTATACAGATTTAATACAATCCCAATCAAAATACCATTAGCATATCTTACACACCTACAGAAAACATTCCTAAAATTCATTTGGAACCATAAGAGGCATAGAAGAGCAAAAACATTTCTTAGCAAAAAAGCCAAGACAGGGGGCATCACAATCCCTGACTTGAAATTATACTACAAAGCTACTGTGATAAAAATACCATGGTACTGGCAAAAAACAAACAAACAAACAAACAAACAAAAAAAGCCAAAAAAACCAGACCTTAGAACCTGTGGAACAGATTAGAAGATGCAGACACAATTCCAAACACATTCAGCCACCTTATCTTTGAAAAGAAGTCAAACATGTTCACTGAAAGAAAGATAGCTTCTTAATAAGTAGTGTTGGAAAAACTGGTTTTCCACATGCCAAAGTCTAAAACTAGACCCATGTCTCTCACCATGTACCAAATTAAAATCAAAATGGATCAAAGATATAAATATTAAAACAGAAACACTAAATCTGCTGGATGAGAGAATAGGCAGAACTCTTGAAGACATGGGTGTAGGCAAAGATCTCATAAACAAAACCCCGATTCATGGGAAATAATACAAAGAATAAATATCAGGGATCTCATTCTATTGAAAAGTTTTTGCACAGCAAAAGTTGTTGCATATCACCAACAGAGAGAAAAGACAACTAACAGAGTGAGAAAAAAATCTAGGCAACTGTCCCTCAGACAAAGGAATTCTATCTAGAACACATAAAAAACTGGAAAAAATCAAACTGCTCAAATATGAAGATCCAAACCAAAACTGGGCATCTGAGGTGAATACATACTTCTCAGATCAAGAAATACAAATGGCAAATAAATATATGGAAAAAATGTGCAAAATCACTGGTCAGTTGAGAGATGCAAATTAAGACAACCCTGAGAATCTGTCTCACTCCAGGAAGAATGGCTATCATCAAGAAAACAACCAATAGCTAATGTTGGAGAGGCTGATGGAAAAATGAAACTTTACTGTTGGTGGGAGTGTAGACTGGTACAACCACTGTGGAAATCGGTTTGCAGATTCTCAAAAGTCTAGCATGAGAGGTGCCATTTAACTGAACCAAATCACTTCCCTGTATCTTCCTGGAAAAATTAAAAACATCATACTACAGCGATATATGCACACCCATGTTTATAGAAGCAGAGTTTGCAATAGCTAAATCTTGAAAACAACCCAAAAGTCCATCAAATGAGGAATGCAAAAAACATGCATTTTTTTTTCATACAGTGGCATACTACTCACCTATAAAGATGGGTAAATGAGACATTTCTAAGTAAATGAATGAAACTTGAGACCATACTTATAAGTGAAATAAATTGGACTCATATGTATAAATATTGCATTGTCTCCCCTTTGTGAGAAACTGCAAGAGTAAATGACTAAAATGTGTAATAAATACTATGAAATTGGAAGAAATTGTTCAAAAAGAATGAGGAATTAGGGAAGGGGAAGAGAGGAAAGGAAAGGAGGGAAAAAGAATAAAAAAGGATAAAATGGAAACAAAATTTTGTAAATAGGGAGGGACATAGGGGTTCAAGGGAGGAGAGGGTATTGGGGGGAAAAGTGCATCATGTACAGGTACAAATTCCATATGATAAATATGATCATTTTGTATATCTAAAATGTTACAATAAACAATTAAAAATTTGTAGCATTGCTATCTTCCAATAGAAAATTATCTGGAATAGAAATAAAAAAGCCAATTTCCTTCACAGTAACCTCAAAAATATAAAATATTGTAGGGACAAATTACCACAAAGAAGGGAAAGATTTCTAAAATGACAATTACAAAATATTGCTGCAAAATTAAACTGGACAAATGAAAATGAAAGACATGTTATAGTCAGGGATTCAAAAAAATTATATCATGACCTGTCAATATTACCAAAGTCAACCTAAAAACCCAGTAAAATTTTATCAAAATACCAAGGACATTTCTTAAAGAATGAGAAAAAATAGTCCTAAAATTATTATAGAAGCTAAGCAAAAAGCAATAACAGAAAACCTTGAATAGCCAAAGGCATCATGACTAAAACTGCCTGATTATAAAATATTCTACATAGAGGTGATAACCAAAACAGCATGATTCTGACATAAATGTAGAAACATAGACTGGATGGAAACAGAAAATAAACTCCCATGTCTACTAACAACAGACTTTTTGAAAAGATACTAAGAGCACATATTGGAAAAAGATCAGTCTTTTGAATGAATTGTTCTGGGAAAACTGGATAGCTTTTGAAGTGTTAGCTTTTTCACCATATACTGTATCTCACTTGTAGTTTCAAAGCAACATGAATATAAACCCATAATAGGCAAGTGATTCTCCTTTGAATTGTAAAAGCTTCTTAAACAAATTAATATAATCTAAATTTCTTATTCTTAAAATGTTGGCTTGATCAGGGATCTTGAGTCTTTTCTCTACTACTTTGCATAATACAGTTATCATGTAACATAATGCAATTTCTCATTTTCCAGTTCAGTTATTGATATGTAAGAAAACTGCACATGATACACACCACCACTTCTATGTAAACACAGTATGTTAAATGTAAAGTGTGTGTTAAGTTTGATGAGCAGAATGTCTTCATGGGGCAGGTTCACAAATTTAGGTTACCAAAAGCTTAGATAAAAGATGCCTAAAGGTAAAGTTTTGGGTTAAACATATCTCAACTGATTGCAATTAGAATACTGTAAATGAATTTTAAAGAGTGTCACTACCCCAGAAGAGATTCAAAGAAAATACTTAAATTAAGCTGCTTGCTTCTAAAGCATACTTGTGAACTGCACACAGCCCGGAACCCAGCTAGTTCCAGCGCTCGCTGTCTGTGAATTCACTACATTAGGAGAGTGATGAGTGAAGCAGTCAGTTGAAGAACATCGACTTTTTCCCAAACTCAAATACGGAATTCAGGAAACACTTCTGACAAGAAAGGTCCTGTGTGGAGCTGCAGCAGCCGCAGTCACATATGTGGAGGAGAGCGAGGCGGAAGCAGTGGAGAGCACAGAAACTCCCAGAGGCTCATGTGGGGGAAGGGAAACTGGAGGAAACCTCACGACTTCAGGACTTCAAGGTCATCTGAGACCAAAGCTCTGTGTGTCGCAGTCCTCCTGGGTCAGAATGCTTCAAAGCCATTATTCCATCCTAATAATGACACGATGGCTGGCACTCAACAGGACGAGCTTAACACCCACCATTTTACTCTCCTGGTTATTATCCGCTGTCACATTCATGCCTAAATGTCAGTCTCATTGCTGCATGTGTTTGCAGAAGGCAGTGTCATGTTCACTGTAGATCGTGGAGGACTCACGCTTGCTAGGTGCAAATGTGCGGTCTAACCTGGGACCCTTCAGAGACCTTAAACTCTCTGACTGCCGTATCTGCTGTTCTGCCTCCCTCAGCATTCCCTGTGCCGGTGAGCGTGTGCACCCGTTATCTCACCCCAGCCCTGTGCGCGTGGATGAGCCGGGAGGGGCGGGATCAGACTCATCCCCAGCTGCACCCAGAGCTGGTGCTGTGAGTGCACACTGTCAACACGCGGAGATGTGCTGGTGGTAGCAACAATGAGACAGCAAGGAAGCCTCGCCAGTTTCATTCAGAACATGCTGACTCATTGAAAGATTTTGTCATTAAAGAAATCATTTCATTCTTAGGAGGATTTGTGGTTAGTTTTAGCTCCAGAGGAAATTACCACATAGCCAGTAAGTCAGTTCCCTATGATGCCCCGAACACTGAGTTTAAAACAAAAGCGAAAATGTGTAATTATACATTCAGTTAAATTCAAGTTGAATTATATTCTGTTAAGACTTTCAGCATTAGGAACCACTCAGGAAAAGATAAAGTTTAGCACGTCTACACAGTACAGACTGCTATTTAACATCTGTGCAGACATGAAAGAATCTTCCAAACTGCTGTGATCCATAATTTAAATTAATGCATCCATAACAAAAAATCATGCTATGGCTAGAATGAGACACTGAATAGGCATTAGGAGTACCTGGCAGATGAGCAACTTAAAATGTCAGTTTTTATTGTGTTAGGTGGAGTAAATTTACTGATGGATGCATCCATCTTGCTGTGTGCATGAAGTTCTTAAACTGTCTCTATCCCAGTTCATAAAGTTGCAATTTTAAACTCACATTTATGATCCATTAAAATTCTCAAGATTTAAAACATGTAAATGTTCATGTAATTAATGGAATCAGATTGCTCTTCAAGAAAATTCTTTTTCCAGAAAATATTGAAGTATAAAGACTTCTACAGTTACAGAATACACATGTTGCTTATAATTTCTAATTTCAGTTGTTTCTTTTTTTTATTTTATTTTTAAATTTTTTTTTTTTTTTTTCCAGTACTGGGAATCGAACTCATGACCTTGCGCTGGCCAGGTCGGCGCTGTGCAGCTGAGCTACATCCCCAGCCCCTCAGTTCAGTTTCTTTATGCTTCTTTTCCATCTGTTTCATTACTACAGAGCATATACAGGTTCCAAACAGCCCTGATGGAGAACAGGACACAGGTGACAGAGTTTCTCCTGATGGGAGTGACCAATGACTCACGCCTGCAGCTTCCCCTCTTCATGACCTTCCTCCTCATCTACACCATCACTGTGCTTGGGAACCTGGGGATAATTCTGCTGGTCCTTCTGGACTCTCGTCTGCACACCCCCATGTACTTCTTCCTCGGTAACCTGTCTCTGGTGGATTTCTCTTCCTCCCCAGTTATCATTCCCATAGTTATAACTGGGCTTCTTATAGGAAACAAGGTTATTTCCTACAATGCCTGTGCTGCTCAGATGTTCCTGTTTGTAGCCCTCATTGGTGTGGAAAGTTATCTCTTGGCCTATGACCGCTGTGCAGCAGTGTGCAGACCCCTGCACTACACCACCACCACGACCAAAAGTTTGTGTGTGGGTCTTGTCCTAGGCTGCTATGCCTTCTTATTCCTGAATGCCTGCATCAATGAAATTGAAAAGGAAACAATTCTCCCTAACTCATTTCTGGAGGCAAGTATTATACTGATACCAAAACCAAAGAAAGACCCAACCAAAAAAGAGAACTACAGATCAATCTCCCTAATGAACATAGATGCAAAGATACTCAAATAAAATACTAGCAAATAGAATGCAGCAAATCAAAAAGAAAATAATATACCATGACCAAGTTGGATTCACTCCAGGAATGCAGGGATGGTTCAATATTTGCAAATCAATAAATGTTATACACCTTATCAATAGAGCCAAAGACAATGCCTCTCAAAATGAATGGTCTAAATTCCCATGTCAAAAAACAGATTAGCAGAACTGATTAAGATAAAAAAGTATGCAGTATACATGAAATACATTTAATTCCAAAGGACAGAGATTAAAAAAGCAAAGGGTGGAGAACAATATTTCATTCAACAGGAATCCAGAAAAAAGCAGCTGTTGCTATACTAATTTCAGACAAAGTGAACTTCAGTCTAAGACTGATCAGAATAGACGAAGAAGGTCACTACATATTAGTTAAGGGAAGAAGACAGCAGTAAGAGATAACAATTATAAACATATATGCACCAAATAGCAGCACATCCAAACTTTGTAAAACAAACACTAATGGACATGAAAAATCAGATAAAGACCAAGGAAGTAGTAATGGGAGACTTCAATACCCTACAGCCACAAATGGACAAATTGGCTATACAAAAAAATCAAAAAAGAATTATCAAAGATGAAACAAACATTTGAACAAATGGACAAAATAGATACATACAGAGTGTTCCATCCAACAACAACAGCATATGCACCCTTTTCAGCACCATTTGCAACTTTCTTCAACAGAGCCCACATATTAGCCATATCAGCTTGAGTAAGTGTAAAAGAATTGAAATTATTTAATTCACAGTATCAGAACATAGGGCAGTGAAACTAGAAACCAAAGGCCAAAGAAACCACATAAACTATGCAAACATATGAAAATTAAACATTACCTTCTTGAAAAGTAAGTCCATCACAAATGAAATTAAAGAAGAAATAAGAGTGATAATACTAGTGCAACATACCATAATGTATGGGATGCAATGAAAGGAGTTCTAAGAGGGAAGTTCTTACCAGTGATCCCCACACCAGAAAGACAGCATGAGCTCCAAAAACAACTTGAGAATGTACCTCCAGGTGCCAGAGATATAAGAGCAATTCAAACCCATAGCTAATACAAGGAAGGAAATTATAAACAGGACAGAAATTAATGAAATTGAGACTAAAGAAGAGTCAATGAGTCAAAAAGTTGGTTCTTTGAAAGATTAAACAAAATAGAAAAACCCTTAGCAATCTTACCAAAATAAGGAAAGAAAATTCTCAATGTAATTGAGCCAATGCAAAAGACTCATGCAATTAGGAATAAAAAAGGTAAAATCACATCAACTATTATTGAAATCCAGAATGTTGATAACTACTTTCAGAACCTCTACTTTAATAAAATGAAAAATTCAGAGGAAATGGATAAATTCCTAGATAACAGGTCAACTACCAAAGTTGAATCAAGAAGATATAAAAATCCTGCTTAAGCCCATATTAGTCAGTTAAATTGAAGAAATAATGATTTTTTTAAAAAAACCTTCTAATAAAGAAAAGCTCAGGTCACTGCCAAACTCTACAAGAACTTTCAAGAAGATCTAATGCCAGTACTCTTAAAATACTCCTAAGTTTCATATATAATCTAATTTCATATAAATACTCCTAAAATTCAGATAGAAGATACATAAAATAGCAAAAAGTAATGCTGGTCAACAAGGGTAATGCAGGGGCTTTATGACTTAAAATTATACCACAAAGCTACAGTGATTAAAAGAATAGTATGGTATTGACAAAATAAAATAAATTTGTAGATCAATGGAACAGAATAGAAAATACAGAAACAATTCCAGGCATACTCACCTACATTATTTTTGACAAAGGATATGAGTCCTTTCACTAGAGGAAAGATAGCCTCTTAAACAAATGGTACTAGGAGAACTGGCTATCCACATGCCAGAGGTTGGACCTAAACACATGGTAGTGACGTATGCATGTCAGCCCAACCGGCACACAGAGCCCTCTCTGTCAGCATGTGAGTCAAGTTGTCAGGTTGTTTTTTCTGAACTAAAATATCAGTATTCAGGTTTAATTGCAGTGTTGGCACTTTGCAATAAATAAATAGGCTTGGGTTACACTTTTGTCACTCTGTCTCTAAAATGCTCATCTTAAGAGACCTAAACCATAACTCTCAAAATGGGTCAAAGATGTAAACATTAGAATAGAAACATTTAATCTACTGGAAGATAAAATAAGTAAAGTCCTTCAAGACATATGTGCAGACAAAACTTTATGAACAAAACCCTGCTTGCACAAGATATAATACCAAGAATCAACAAATGGGAACACACTAAAAATTAAAAGATTCTGTATAGCAAATAAAACCACTAACCAAGTGAGGAGACAATTTATAGAATGGAAAAATAATTTTTCCAGCTGTTCTTAAGACAAGTGACTACTATCTACAATATATAAATAATTCAAAAAATTAGAGTCCCAATTTTCTCCATGAAAAAATGGACAGCTAAAATAAATAGACACTTATCAGATGAAGAAAAACAAACTGGCAATAAATATATAGAAAACTGTTCACCATCACTTGTCATTTGAGAAATACAAATTAAAACAATGCTGAGATTACATCTCCCTCCAAAAAAATGGCGACCATTAAGAAATAAACCAGTAATAAAGGCTGGCCAAGCTGAGAGGAGAAAGAAACCCCTCTTGATTGCTGAGAGTGTAAACTTGAACAACCACTGCTTTAACTAGTGTGAAGATTCCTCAAAAAACTAAAAGTAGAAATTCCATCTGACCCAGGTATTCCCTTTCTAGGTACCTCTCCAAAAGTGTTACAGGCATCATACCACTGGTGACGTGTGCATACCCATGTTTATACTACCACAATTCACAACAGTTAAATCTTGGGAACAGCCTACATGTCCATCAACAGATGAATGGACTAAAGACGTGGTATTTATACACAATGGAGTACTACTCTGCCATAAAAGGATAAACTTTACCCATTTATAAGAAAATGGATGCATCTAAAGACCATAATATTCTGTGAGTAACTCAGAAACACGTTAAAATATTGCATGGTTTCTTTTATACAAAAACTCAATATATATAAAGATATAGATAGATATAACTAGATATACACATAGATATATGTAGAAATAAAAGAGAGATAATAGGAAGAAAAAACAAAAAAGATATTGAAATCTAGTGTGAACAATGTACATAAAAGTGTATTTTGACTTAGTACAATTGAATTACATGTTTTGTGTTTTTGGCCTATTAATTGGTTTTCAAACTGTATGTATGATAATTAACTTTACAAGATCTTATAAGATAAATTCCTGAATCAGAAGCAAGGGTAATGGAAGAAAGAGGGGAAAGGAAGGGAATTGAAATGCATTATGTACAAGTCCCTGCAGTGAATGCAAACACTGTGTACTATAAATATGTACTAATAAAAGTCAAAAAAGGAAAAAGTAGTAGAAAAACCCTAAAAGCACAATAAAAACCATCAGTCAGAGGACAAGTTAAGCAGGAAAAAAGAAACAAGCAAATGAGCTCAATGACAGACTAGAGAACAAAGAATGAAGTTGAAAGAATAAACCTTGACAGTGTGAAAATAAACATTCAATGTATTGGGACTTAAATGGCTCTGGACAAACACAAAACAGTTGACAGATTATTCAAAGAAATAATAACAGGAAACTTTCAAAAGGGGAGAAAGATACAAGGTGCCAAAAGTCAAAGATCACTGGTCAGATTCAACTTAACCGAGTCTCTCCCACTTCATCTCAAAGTCAATTCTTAGGAAAAAGAACTTGCTGAAGACAAGGGAGAAAATAAAAGACTGTCCTAATTTTCCTGAGAGCACAATTCTCAGCAGAAAGCTTACAAGCCAGGTGACAGGAAAGAGACAAGAGATTTTCAGTGTACTAAAGGAAAAAATTTCAACCAGAATTATGGCCTAGAAAAATCTTTCCTTCAGAAATGAAGATACAATGATACTCCCTGAGAAATAAATGCTGAGAGAATATGCCTCACACTGCCCTCTCTGGAAAAATTGTTGACTGAAATAAATTGGATACACAGTTTAAATACTATATTGTACTGCTCGTTTGGGTAAGGTAAGGCACACACAAAGAGCAGTCTAAGTGATGGATAGAAGGAAACAGAGGTATAGCTGTTTTGCAAATGGGATGCGGTCTGGGACACAGAGGGTGAGGAGAAAGGAGGCATGGAGGTGGAAGTAAGAATGATTAAGATACACCATATAGAGATACCAAATACCAACAATGAAGGCAAACATTACAGGTCATAAACAGAGCTATGGCTGTTGATGACAACAAAATGAAAATGGAGAAAAGGGATCTGGAGACATAAAGGGAAATGGTGGGAAGGGATGGGATTAAAATAGAAACAAGCTATGTTACATATATGCATCTACCCCTCAAGGTGAATGGAAACTGCATGCATTGCAAACATGAACTAATAAAATAAAAATTAAAAACAAGAAAAAATGTTAAGGGGAATTCAACAAATTGAAAGCAGTGCTGATGAATGAAAATATGAGACCATAATAAACTCACTGTTTTGATAATTATACAAATAAAAATGCTATAATATTGTACACATATTACAAACACTATTCAGATCTTCAGCACGAAGGTTGACAAAATAAAAAATAATGCTAACTGTATTCCTAGGATTCGAGATACCAAATATAGAAAAGGGTAGATTGAAAGACTGAAAGATTTCACTGTAAAGAAGCAAATATTTGAAGGAGTAGATTTGTATAACTTTGTTCAGTATCACAGAAGGTAGACACATATACATGCACCTCAGTAACTCTTTAGTACGTTTTCATTCATCAGGGTAAAACACATTTAATTTAAAAATGTCACCATCTTGGTCCCTACAGGCAGTGTAATGGCTTCTTCCCTGAGGAGCTGGGAGGAGAAACTGTAGCTGTTCTTGGGAGGAAATCTCCAGAGCTCACAGTGTCTCCATAATCGTCTCCAGATCTCCTTGTAGAAACTTCAGGGATCTCAATAGGACTGGAGCTGGCCACAGTGCAGAAGGGACACGCTGCTGCCTTTGCTACTGGACATCACTGACCCATCTCAGTGAGTCACTGTCCCCCCCTGAGGGCAGGCTGTGCACCTGCAGCATGGCCGGGAAAATCCCTCAAAGCTCAGTTTTTCTGATGGACATTTTGAACAATCAGCTCTTTGAGACATGACTTAGAGGCCTCTGATTAATTACAGACGCTCTTAGTGAGTTATGTGAGAAGAGTAATCCCATCACATTTGCTTTATAGATGTTTTAAGAAGGGAGTCATCTTTCCAAGGGCATTTGTGGTGTATATGAATCATGATCATGTGAGTTTCCTCTTCTCCATTTTTCCCTACCTGCCTTAGAGACATTGGAAAATTAGAACATTACATGAGACCAAGGGAACGCGTCTCGTAGGACTTCAGCGAGGTACCATGGATATATTTATGATTTCAAGGCACTATCTGTACTGTTTGTTGCTTCTCCTTTAGCAAACTGGTAAGCTCCTACATTCTAACATTTTAATCATAAGTTTAACTTATGCCAAAGCAGGAGCCTAACTATATGCAGGATGAATTATTTTACAATAGAAATATTTTCTAAATATTTTCTAAATGGTGAAGAAAGCTTGTGGTATAAATGCCTTTCATAGAGACTTTGGTGATTCATACAATGAATAAAGCTTTTTTCTGCCACATTATGAACAAACTAAGAAAAATGACACTTTGAGTGATTAGTGACATTAACTTTCTCATTTCCAGTTTCTAAAACAAACAAAAACATAAGTTGAGAATATTGAGGTAATTGTTCTTTAAATTGCAAAGGTTCCTACACAAATTAATATAATTGGAACTCATTATTTTTGGAAGGCAGTTTGAAATCATGTATCTTGAGTCTTTTTCTAACTACTTATGTAATTTTGCAACAAACCATGATTTCTCAATTCTGTGGTTTACTTGTGTATAATGTATATTCCTTGTAATATATACATGCCATTTATGTATAAATTGCTTATCATGTGTTATAGGACATAGTACTGTATATGTCAACAATAACATGTGTGTTAAGTTTGGTGAACACAGTATCTTTATGGGGCTGCTTCCCAAATGTAGGTTACCAAAGGTTTAGGAAAAAGGGAAGGTAATAAGTTACATTTCAGTAAATATCTTCTGAAGATTGCAACTTAAAGAAATTTTAAATACTGTCACTACACAAGAAGAGATTCAAATAATATATTTAAAACACACAACTTGCTGATAAAATGTAATATTTGTGAACTGTGCATAACCAATAAACTAGCTGATTTCATACCTTGCTCTGTGAATTTGCTATGACAGTAATGAAAGGAACCCTGAATTTAAGAACAGACTATTTTGCAAACTCAAATGTGGATTTTAAGGAAGCAGTTTTGACAAGGAAGGCCATGCATGGAGTAGCAGCAGCCGCAGTCACACACGTGGAGTAGAGCGAGACCAAAGCAGTGGAGAGTATGGACAATTGCAGAGGCCTCATGGAGGAAGGGAAACGGGAGGAACCTTCAGGACTTCAAGGTCACCTGAGACCAAAGCTCTGTGTGTCACAGTCCTCCTGCGTCAGAATGCTTCAAAGCCATTATTCCATCCTAACAATGACACAATCACTGGCCTCATCAGTATGAACTTGACACCCACCATTTTACCCTCCTGGTTCTTACCCGTTCTCACATTGATGCCTAAATGTCAGTCCCATTGCTGTGTGTGTTTGCAATGGCAGTGTCATGTTCACTGTAGATCACGGAGGACTCACGACTGCTAGGTGCAAATGTGCGGTCTAACCTGGGACCCTTCAGAGAACCTTAAACTCTCTGACTGCCGTATCTGCTGTTCTGCCTCCCTCAGAATGCCCTGTGCCAGTGAGCGTGTGCACCCGTTATCTCACCCCAGCCCTGTGCGCGTGGATGAGCCAGGAGGGGCGGGAGTCAGACTCATCCCCAGCTGCACCCAGAGCTGGTGCTGTGAGTGCACGCTGTCAACACGCGGAGATGTGCTGGTGGTCGCGAGTCTGGGACAGCGAGGAAACCTTGTCAGTTTCATTTAGAATTTGTTAACACATCGAAACATTTTGTTTTAGAGAAATGATCATCCCTTTTTTGGGGGGTTTTGGGGGGTTAGTTTTAACTCCAGATGCAATTAGCATGTAAATAATAAGTCAGTTTCCTCTGAAATTCAATACTACATTTGAAACAAATGAAATCACAAATTATAAATTCAGCTAAATTTGAATTGAATTCACTTCAGATCCTCAGAATTAGGAACTACTCAGGATAGATTAAAGCTTAGCATGGGTATATGGTAGAGACTGCCTTTTAATATGTGTGCCAATATGAATGAGTTGCCCTCCTGTTGGGATCCATAATTTAATTTAATTTAATTTAATATAACTACAAAAAATCATGGTAGCTAGAAGCAGACCGTGAATGAATACGTGAGATGTCTGTAAGAGTATTTCCTAGGTGATAACTTGGAATGTCAGTTTTTATTGCATTCAGATGAAGTAAATTTACTGATGGATGCATCCATACAAGTCACTGCATTAAATTATTGAACTATCTATATCCCAGTTCACAAATTTGCAATTTTTTAATTTACATGGCTGATCCATGAAAACTCTTAAGATTTGAAATGTGTAAATATGTACACCATTAATAAAATCAGCTTGCTTTTTAAGAAAATTATTTTTCTAGAGAAAAGTTTAAATTCTGCAGATACATAACATGTTGTACTTATACATTCTCACTTCAGGTCCATTTCTTCACGTTTCTATTTCTCACTGCTACAGAGCATGTAGAGGTTCTGGACAGCACTGATGGAGAACAGGACAGAGGTGACAGAGTTCCTCCTGCTGGGGCTGACCGATGACCCACGCCTGCAGCTTCCCCTCCTCATGACCTTCCTCCTCATCTACACCATCACCGTGCTTGGGAACCTGGGGATGATCCTGCTGATCCTGCTGGACGCTCGTCTGCACACCCCCATGTACTTCTTCCTCGGTAACCTGTCTCTGGTGGATTTCTCTTCCTCCACAGTTGTCACTCCTGTAGTCATTGCTGGGCTCCTTACAGGAAAAAAAGTCATCTCCTACAATGCCTGTGCTGCTCAGATGTTCTTCTTCACAACCCTCATTTGTGCAGAAAATTATCTTTTGCCTGCAATGGCCTATGACCGTTATGCTGCAGTGTGCAAACCCCTGCACTACACCACCACCATGACTGCAAATGTGTGTGTGGGTCTCGTCCTAGGCTGCTATGCCTGCTCATTCCTGAATGCCTGCATCCAAACTGGTAACACATTCAGTCTCTCCTTCTGTAACTCCTATGTGGTCCATGACTTTTTCTGCGATGTTCCAGCAGTCATAGCTCTGTCTTGCTCTGACAAACACATTAGTGAGCTGGTTCTTGTTTACGTCGTGAGCTTCCACATCTTTTTTGCCATCTTGGTTATCACAGCATCCTACATTTTCATTTTTGTCTCCATCCTAAGGATGCATTCTGGTGCAGGACCTCGCAAGGCTCTGTCCACCTGTGCTTCCCACTTCACTGCCGTCTCCATCTTCTATGGGACGAGTATCTTCATGTACCTGCAGCCCACATCCAGTCACTCCATGGACACTGATAAAATTGCCTCTGTGTTCTACACCATAGTCATTCCCATGCTGAACCCTGTGGTCTACAGCCTGAGGAACAAGGAGGTTAAGAGTGCATTCTTAAAAGTCAAGCGTACATTCATTTTATCAAGGCCAAATAAGCTGTAGGATTTTCATTGTAACTTTGGCAATTGCAGCATCTCTGGAGGTACTTCCTGCTCAGATCTTGTCCAGGTACCATGTTACATTTTGAGGCCCATATTGACAATATATTTTTGACTCTATAACTTTTGACTTTTGACATGAAAAAATACCATATCCATATATAAATATCGAGTTTGAGTGACTAAGACATCCTGAGTTCTCCTGGCTAAAACATCCTTAAGGATATTGGTGTGCACATGCATAATACACGTGCTCTTTCCCATACTTCATGCCATTGCAGACCTGTGTACAACAGGCCGAAAGATGCCCAAAAATCAAAGCAACATCCACCGTGGTCTCATAATGGCAAATGGAAATGGATGTGGTAGCTTTTATCAGACTTGAATAAAGTGTGCTATTTGTGGTAGTTAACTCTATGTGTTTATTTGTCTTCATTAAATGATATTCATGGAGCCAGCAAATAATCTTACCTTATGTCTATGTGTTTCCATCAGAGTCTTGTATTTAAAGCAGTGCATTAGTAAAGAAGATCTTGTCAGGGGAAGTTTGCGTTGTGGGGAGTTTTCTCTCTCCATGTTTCTCTCTCTCACGTTTAGGACCTCAGCCTTCTGACACATAGACATCAGTTCATGATCTGTGCCTGTTTTTGGTCTTCGGTCTCCACACTTACCAGAGGCCAAGCTCCCCTTCTCTGCTTCAGACCCCAGCCAGCCTTGTCCTCTGCATTGCTGATAAAGCACTAAGGGACTTTACAACCTCCCTGTCTTATATCATGATGACTTTAATAAATATCTGCTTCTGCAGCCAGAAGTGGCGGCATATGCCTGTAATCCTAGTACTTGAAAACCTGAGGTAGGAGGATTGCCATGAGTTCAAGGCCAGCCTGGGCTATATAGTGAGTCCAGACCAACCTGAACTCCATAGTTAGACTCTGTCTCTAAATGACTCAATAAATCAATAAATCAATAGGTATCTGCTTCCATATCTGTAAGTATTTTGTTGATTCTTTTCATCTGAGATCCTTGACTAAAACACTAGTATTTAAAAGTTGTAATTTAACACTTGATTTGTGCAATAGAATATAATATTTGTTAAGATTTAATTTTTCATATTAGTCTTAATTTGAAAAAATATGACATATTTTATAAAGTGGAGAATTTCTCTTTCCATAATTTAATGAGCACATCACAAATCTTGCATCTCATATGCATTAAGGTTTCTTTTTACTGTGTCACTTGATATATTTGAAATGTTCATATTTTAATTTTCATAAGGATAAGAAAATTCCAGAAATACACCCATCTTATAAACTTATTGGTGCATTACTACACATTTAGATTAAGAATTAAACCTAGTAAGCAATAATATTTTATATGTTTTCTGTGAATACACCAAATATTAATGCTTACTGTTGTTTTGTGTTTTCGCTTAGTTGGATTTTCCCTTACACTCTGCTGTCTTTCCCACTCTTCTTTTGCATTGATTATTTTTTTGCCTTTTATTTACAAATTCAACCAAGCTCATGCCACTTTGTACTTGCTGGCCCCAGCGTGGATTTCTCCCTCCACTCAGAGCTCTGACTCACTGGGACCCTGTCACAGAATCCTTCCCTGTCTTCCTTCTTCACTGCTCAGTCTCCCCTCATCAAGCACACTGGCCCTGCCTCCTAAGTCATTCTCTGCAGTTGTTGTCAGCCCTTTGCTATTCTCCATGCTTATTTACCTTCCCCAAGAGAATGTGAGCTCCAGGACAGCAGTGACTGCATCAGTTTTCTCATAACATGATGACCAGTAGCTAAAAATATATCTGTTTCATTGTAGCTTCTCCATAAGTACTTGGTAAATGTCTGAAATTGTAATTGAGGGTCTATATTAATTGTGCAAGCATGTTGAGCCCTTGACACTTTGGTTGCGACAGTGAATCATGCAGAATAAAGCCCTTCTGGATCAACAGTCAATGCCTTTGAAGAGACACTATTTTGTGATTTGCTGAAACATTTTTTCCTGCATCCTCACACTCTTCACTTGAGGACAAGATGATTTTCTGGAAATCTCATCATCACACACAGCATCTCAAACCTCTTATTTTTCCTTAAAAGAGAGGATACATTAAAAGGCATATAACATCAAAAATTACTCTTTGGAAATTCAAAAAGATTCATTAAATGTTAAATATATTAAAGGATCCATATCTGGCTGCATTTGAGCAATTTTACAAACATATTATAGGCTTATGGAAACATACATACTATTATTTGTCGTTAGAAAACAAACGATAGTGATTCTGTGAGTAAAAGTGCCATCTTCTTGTCTTGAGTTTTGACCTTCAGAGACCTCTGCAGTCTACAACATTTAAACACAGGTGTATCTCTCCCTGTTCAATTTGTTTATGTTCATTTCTGTGTCTATGGTGACTTTTCCAGAATCATTTCTCATTTTGTTAGTTATTATTGAACTTTAGGATATTTTGATTTATAGCACTTTCAAAGACAGTGCAGAATGTCCCCATCTGTCCCTAGGGTAAATCCATGATGAGTCACCAAGGGCCAAAGCACTAATTCTGAAACATTTCAATATTACTCACTCAGTGTGGCCCAAGGCCCTATGCAGATGGCAGTAATTGCAGGATTTGGGGAAGGAGAGACCATCAGGGCTATCTGCGTGTGCTCACATGGAAACCCCACGGGTCTCTGCGAAGCGGAGTCAGAAATGTTTAGCCATAGATGACATGGAGCAGGCGAGATGACTGGCAGAGTCAGAGTGATGTGACCACAGCTACGGAAGCTGGCGACCTCTGGTGGATGGGAGAGGCAGGAAAGGGAGACCTGCGGAGGGGAGGAAGAGCTCTGAGAGAGCGTGGATTTCTGCTCCCTGAGAATATTACGCACTTCCGGTTCATAGAGCTGTGAAAGAATCCATTTGCATTGTTGTAATCTCCAAGTTTTCAGGTACTGATGGCAGCAGCCATAGAAATCTAATTAAAGCCCTTGCTTCTTCCCTTTGCGCTATGATCTTATTTGACTATGGAACACTTGTTTGGGCAAATTCACGAGTGAAGCCATTGGAGTTTCTACCTCCGGAAGTTATATTTATTGTTTCTTGATTTAAACTTGTTTTGGTTTTACTTTTCGTGGTCATTTTGACTTTAAGGCAGAGCCAGAATTTAGAAGGTGGCAGATCTGGTGGATAAGGTCAATGAGGACACACTGTAATGTTTTCATTTGATAGAAATTACCATAAACATTTTGAATCAAGCAAGCTCATTGAGGCAGGCAGAAAAAGACAGTTATGAAGAAGGGCTTCCATAAGATCTTAAGAAGTTGGCAGAAGAAAAATGTAGTAAGAACTCAAAGTGTACAAAAAGGGGGGCAAAAATATGTATTAAATAATTTCTTCCAGGGCCATCAGTTTTTAATCTTACAAGTCACAGTCCTCTTTACCATTCTTTATAGTCTATGAGTTTGTATGGAGGCTACTCAGTTTAAGGGGACATCTGTTCAGGCTATGGTGTCAGACCAGGAAAGGTAAGGGGCCCTGTTCTGAGAGTTCTGTCATGAATTCCTGCTAGCTGGGGACCAGTGCTGGTGAGCCAATGTATATCCAGCTGTGTGTGGCTGTGGGACAGGCTCTGGACATCAGGTGGAGGCTCCCATGGACTCACCAGTCCCAGAGGAAAACTAAACCTTCACAAGTCAAACATGGGGGGATTTCTACAGGTCCAATGGGGTTGCAAGGCTCTGGGTAGCATCTCATGGACATCCAAAGTACTAGGCAAACAGGCAGACCCTTAGCCTTTGCTGCTTAACCAGTAGGGCACTGGCCCCTTGTGTTAGGCAGGGATTATGCCTGGGGATCTAGTAGTCTATAGTATGGATATTCTGGTGTGCCCAGAGTGGAAGTGGTGTGGCTTGGTGCTAAATGGATTTTGCCATGGTCCAAGTGTACCCAGTAGAGATTCACACAGGCTTGGAACACCCATGTAAACCATGATTGTCTGGGAACTGGTGCTAACTGTCAGAAAGAGTCACTGGCAGATCTTGGATTGGAGTAGGACAGCGAGAACTAGTTGTAGGCTCAAGCAAACCCAGAGAACTGAGTGTGGACTCACACTGGACTTGCATTAGCTGTATGCCTGGGATGAATGCTCCAGCAGGCACAGGACATACCACAGGCTCCAGGCTTTGGCTCAGTATGCTTGGGATCCATTACTGAAGATTGCCAACTCAGACATAGATCTGTCTGAGAACAAGTGAGTCGGGAGGGAGCAGTTCCAAGCTCTGGTTACTCTTGCCTGTGTTCCAGTGAAAATGCTGCCAGGCTGCAGTCTCCTCTATGTTGGGAGAAAAGACCATGAGATAAAGGGCCTGTATTCCCCATATCTCTCTTGTGAGGTTTGATTCTGCTGCATTGCTAAGGACCTTCTGGTAAGCTAGGAACTTCTCAGAATGGCAGTTCCCATAGGAGGCAATGGCAGAGGCCATGCCAGACAGTCCTGCCTGACCTCTTTCCCTCTTTTAAACTCTTATGCTTATGTTTTGTTTAATTTATAGGTCTCTTTCTTTCTTCGCAATGGGGTGTGTGTCTTTTCTTCTCTTTCATGATCTGTTTTTACTTGATCTTCTCTGAGTCTTTCAGAGGTGAATCCTCTTTTGCCTTTTCAGATCTTTCAGACAAAACAGACACAAATTTGGAGAATGGATCATAAAACAGAATCCAACAGTCTGTTGCCTTCAAGAAACTCATCTAATGTGAGAAGGTATTCATAGATAAAAATTAAAGCATGGAAATAATATTTCAAGGAACCAGGAAACTGAATAATTTATATATACTGAAAAACTCTCATTACATTTCATGGAGAAATATCACATTTCCATCACAGGAAGCACCTCCAGAAATTCATGACCACAAGTCAGCAATCAAAACCTTCTCAAGGATATCTTTGAAAGCGAAAATGAAGCCAATAATATCAACAAATCAAAAAAAATGTATGTACCTGGTGGGATGAGAAGTGAAAGAGGAGGGGAAAAATGAAGAAATCAGCAAAAGGAAAGTAATGCAATGGCTACGTTGCATACAACAAACACATTTAATTAAAAACTACTCAGATAAAAAAAAACAGAGGATAAAAAGCAATATTCCATGTATTGAGAACTCAGAAAAAAGCAGGAGTGGCTATCTTCTTCTCAGACAAAGTGAATTTCACACTAAGATTAATCAAAAGAGACAAAGAAGGTCACTACATATTAGTTAAGGGAAGAAGTCAACAGTAAGAGATAACAATTATAAAAATACACACCAAATACTGGAGACCCTAACTTCATAAGCAAACACTAATACACTTAAAAAAATCAGCAAAACACCAATACAATAGTAATGGGGGACCTTGATAACAGTGTCACAAAAGGACAGATCAGCTAGACAAAAAATCAACAATGAAAAATCAGAGGTTAACCAAACAAAATGGTTAACCTTCAAACAAATGAACAAAATAGATGTCTACAGAGTGTTCCATCCATTAATACACTACACATTCTTCTCAGAAGCACCCTGGACTTTCTCTTAAAAAATCACATATTCACCAATAAAGCATGATTAAGTAAATGCAAAATAACTGAAACTGTCTCTTTCATATTATCAGTTCATAGTGCAGTAAAACTAAAAATCAATTGCAAAGGAAACTACATGAAATATGCAAACTTGGAAATTAAACAATACCCTCTTGAATAATAAGGGGGTAAAAGAGGAATTTAAAGAAGAAATTATGCAGTTTCTACAGTCAAATGATCAAGTCAAAACAAAATACTGGAACCTATCAGAGGCAATGAAACCAGCCCTAAGAAGGAAGTTCACAGGACTGAATTCCCACATCAGAAAAATAGAACAAGCTCTAGTGAATCACCTAATGTTGCATCTTGAGGTCCTAGAAAAATAAGAACAATCTAAATCCATAGCTAATATGAGAAAGGATATTATAAATATCAGGGTACAAATAAATCATATAAAGACTGGGAAAACAATACAAAGTGTCAATGAATCAAATTAAGCAAAGTAGCCAAACTCTTAGCTAATCTTACCAAAAAAGGGGAAAAATCCAAAATCCATGCAACTTGAAATGAATGAGTTGAAATCATGGCAGATTCTGCTGACATTCAGAAAATTATCAGTAACTCTTTGAGAAGCTATACTGTACTAAAATGAAAAATTCAGATGAAATAGATAAGTTCCTAGATACCTATGAAATAACAAAATGAACCAAGAAGACATACGAATCCTGAATTAGCCAATGTTAGTCAGTGAAACTGAAAATGTAATAACCACCAACTAAGAAAATCCCCAACCCTCATGGATTCATTCCCTAATTCTACAAGAACATTAGAGAAGGTATAATACTACTACTCCTCAGACTATTTAATGAGTTTGAAAGGGAAATAGCATTCTCAAAGTCATTACTGGAAGCAAGCATTGCCCTGGCTCCAGAACCAGAAAAAGACCCAACAAAAAGAACTACATGCCAATCTCTTTAATGAACATAGATACAAAAATCCTCAATAAAATACTGGCAAACAAAATGCAACAAATCATCAAAATTATCATCCATCATGACTTGGTAGGATTCATCCAGGGATGCATGGATGGTTGAACATATACAAATTAATAAACATAATACACTACATAAACAGCAGCAAGGAAAAAACACATGATCATCTCAACAGATGCAGGAAAAGTTTTTGACAAAATCCAATATCCATTCACAATAAAAAAAAACCAACCACTGATGAAAATAGGAATACAATGACTTTATCTCAGTCTGGTAAATGCCATCCAAAACAAGCAAATATCTTACTAAGTGGAGAAAAGCTGAAAGCTTTCTCACTAAAATCAGAAAGAAGACAAGGATGTCAACTATCATAATTTCTCTTTAATATAATTCTCAAAACATTAGCTAGGGCAATAAGAGAAAGAAATAAAAGCATATGAATCATGAAGGAAGAAGGAAAATTGTAAGAATTAGCTAGTGACATGATCCTTGTAGAAGACTTGAAAATTCCACCAAAAGACTCTTAGAACTAATATCTAAATTCAGCTGTGTAGCAGGATTCAAAGTTAACACTCTAAAAATCAATAGCATTCCTGTGCACCTATAACAAACTCACCGAAGAGAAATTAGTGAAACAATGCCCTTCACAATAGCATCAGGAAAAATGAAATACTAACCTAACCAAGAAAGTGAAAAACCTCTGCAATGAAAACTATAGTACTCTGAGAATGGAGATTGGAAAGCACACTATCAAAGGGAAAGCTTCCCTGTTCCTGGATAGGCAGACCAATACAATCAAAACTACCATATACTTCCAAAACTGTTACATAGATTTAATGCAATCTGAATCAAAATAGCAATAATATTCCTTACCAAACTAGAGCAAATACTGCTAAAATTCATATGGAACCAAAAGAGATCTAGAATAGCAAAGCTATTCTGGACAATAATGCCAAGGTAGGAAGCTTCACAATCATGGACTTCAAGTTATACTACAAAGCCACAGTGATACATACAGTATGGTATTGTAAAAAAACTTGTGGCTCAGTGGACCAGAATGGAAGGTACAGAAACAACTGCAGTCAGTATCAGCTATGTTATTTTTAACAAAATGATCAAATCCCCTGTGCTGGAGGAAAGATAGCCACTTTCACACATGATGCTGGAAAATGGCCTATTCACATGTCAAAGGTTGAACCTAGACCCATATCTCTCACTGTGCACTGAAGTAAAATCAAAATGGATCAGTGATCTAAGCATTGAAAGAGAAACACAGTATGCTGGAAGACAAAATAGGTACAAGTCTTGAAGACATAAGTGTAGGCAAACACTTTATGAACAAAACCCCAGTTGCACAATAAATAATACTGAAAATCAACAAATGGGGTCACACCAAATTTAAAATCTTTTGCACAGCAGAGGAGACAAGTGCAGAGGTAACTACAGAATGGGAAAAATTTTACCAGCTACTTGTTAAGAACTAATATCAAGAATATACAAAGAACTAAAAAATTAGATTACCCTAAGTTTAAAGAACCAATTTAAAAAGGGGCATCTTAAATGAAAGATATTTCTCAGATGAAGAAATACAAACTGCCAATATATACATGAAAAAATGCTCAACATAGCTGGTCTTTCAAAAAATGTAAATTATTAAAACCTTGAGATTACATTTCACTCCAGGAAGAAGAATCACAACCTTCAAGAAATCAACCAGTAACAAATGCTGGCAAGGTTGTGGGGGAAAGAAACTCATTTGCATTCTTGGCAGGAGTGTAAACTGCCACAAACATTATGGAAACCAGTATGAGGATTCCTCAAAAAACTAAAAGTCAAAGTTCCATTTCATGCAGGTATTCCCCTTCTAGATATCTTCCCACAAGAATTAAGGACATCGTACCACAGTGATATATGTTTACCCATGTATATAGCAGTGTAATTCACAATAGCTGAATCTTGACAATTGTCTATATGTCCAATTCACAGATGAAGGATAAATACAGTAATATGTGCACCCAGTGGAGTACTACTTTGCCATAAATAGGATAAAATTGGATCATTTGTGGAAAGATGGATCCAGTCTGAGACCAAAATATTAACTGTAGTAACTCAGACACACAAGTTTAAATATCCACATGGTCTCTCATATGAAAAACTCAGTATATATATATAGTATTCAATATATATAACATATATATGAAATTAGTATATACTCTCTCGCCTATACACACATACATATATGAAATAAAAGACAGATAATAGAAAAAAAGTGAAACAAAATGTAACAACCTCATACAATCTTTGAACATGTTTCTTACATATTTTTTGACTATTAGTTTGGTTTTCAATCTGTATATATTATACAGTAATTAATTTTATAATGCTTTATAAGGTAAATGAAAAAATCTGATGCTGGAAAAATAAAAGAGCACTTGGGGGGAGAGAATTGAAATGCATTACACACATGTCCCAGTCCTCTAAATGAATATGAGTATTATGTACTGCAAACAGGAACTAATAAAGGTCAAAAAAAGTACTAGAAAGATTAAAAACAATAAAAGCATCAATTAGAGGACAGATCATGCAGGAAAAACAAACAAACTAGTGAGCTGAATGATATGCTACAGGGGAAAAAGAATGAAGATGAAAGAATAAAATATGGGGGAACACTTGACAGTATGAAAATAAACATTTAATTCATTGGGAGTTAAAAGGCTGTGGAAAACCACAGGGAGCTGACAGATTTTGCAAAGAAAAAATAGACAAAAAATTCTAAAAGTGGATAAAGATGCAAAGTACAAGGAGTCAAAGGTCACTGGTTAGATTCAACTTAACCAAGTCTACTCTAATTCATCTCAAAATCAATCCCTAGAAAAACAGGAAAAGAAGGTGCTCAAGACAAGAAGAAAAAGCACATAAAAATGCTGTCCTAGTTTTCCTGAAAGGATGTTTCTCAGCAGAAAGCTTACAAGCTAGGTGACAGGAGAGTGTCAAGAGATTTTCAGTACACTAAAGGACAAAACAACAGCCAGCAATACAGTACCCAGAAAATCACTTCTTCAGAAAGAAAGATAGAAAGACATTGCCTGCCAAACAAATGCTGAGAAAAATAAGTCATGAATTGATCTTTCACACATAGAATTGTTAAAATAACTCAAACATGCAAGCTTAAATACAGTATATTATCTCTGATTTGAGTAAGGAAATCTACAAAGAGCAATATAAAGGATGAGTTAAAGGAGAGAAGGGCATTCTAGGTCTCTTCTGGTTCCAAATGAAGTTTGAGAATATTTTCTCTAGTTCTGTGAGGTATCCTAATAGTTGTTTGATCCAGATTAAATTAAGTCTGTATGATAGTTTTGGGAGTATGGCCATTTTCACAATGTTAGTGCTTATTCAGGAGCAAGGGATATCTTTCCATTCTCTGATATCCGCTTCAATTTCCTTTTTCAGAGTACTGTAGTTTTCAACATACAGATTTTTTACTTCCTTTGTTAGATTGATTCCTAAGCATTTCTTTCTTGCTTTATTTTTGGGGGGATGCTGTTGTGAAGGGTGTGGTTTCCCTAATTTTTCTCTCAGTGAGTTTGTTATTTGTGTACAGGAATGTCATTGATTTTTGAGGGTTAACTTTGTATCCAGTTAGGCTATTGAATTGGTTTATTAAATCTGGAAGTCTTTTGGAGAAGTTTTTGGGGTCTTCTGTGTAGAATATCATGTCATCTGTGAATAATGATAATTTAACTTCCTTTCCTAGACTTATTCCTTTTATTTCTCTCTTTCGTCTAATTGCTCTGGCTAATGTTTCCGGAACTATTACTGAACAGGAGTGGTGACAGTGGACATCCTTGTCATGTTCCTGATTTTAAAGTGAAAGGTTTCGTTTTTTGTCCATTTAGTATGATATTGGCTATTTGTCATAGATGTGTTTAATCAGGTTGAGATAAACATTATCTATTCAAATTTTCTGTAGGGTTTTAATCATGCATGAGTGTTGGACTTTATCAAATGCTTTTTCTGCATCTATTGAGATGACCAGGTGATTTCTGTCATTGGCTCTATTGATATGGTGTATCACATTGATTGATTTGTATATGTTGAACCATGCTTGCATTCTTGGGATGAATCCCACTTGGTCTTGGTGCATAACCTTTGCAGTGGATTGACAGCTGTGGTCAATTTATAACTACCCCCCCAGCTGAACTGAGTAAATGTGCTGTGTGTGAGAGGCCCACCTGAGGATTGTTGCCAGCAGCATAAGAGGCAGAACTGAAGAAGAAGTTAGGCTGGTGGGAGCAGAGAAAGGCTTTTGAGATCTAAGAGGCTGTTGGGAGCTGAGAGAAGGCTGTTGGGGACTGGTAGAAGCTGTAAGGAGCTATTGGTCCTGTTGGAGGAACTTGTCGTGCTGGCTTTCCTGATGAATTTGGCTGTTTTCATCCTCTGAGGAGCTCAGAACCTTGCTGGCACTGAGAATAGCTTCAGTTCACTTTGAGGGACCTCTGGAACTCACTTTGAGTATTTCTTCCTGGCTCTGGAGGGGAAGATGGTGCACTGCCAGTCTCCTGGAGAAGCTTGCTGCATTGGCTTTCCTGATGGGAATTCAGCCATCTTGACTATTGGAGGAGCTCAGGACCTCACTGTTGCTGAGGATGTCTGTGGTACTTTTCAGGGGAGCTCTGGTTTTTCTGAGCATCACTTCCTGGCTCCAGTGCAGATCCCTCAGCCTGCTAGCACAGATCCTTTATCCTGCTGGCACAGACTTCCTAGATTCCACCACTGACCTTTGGGCCTTCCCAGTGCAGATCAGAGAAACAGCCCTGCATGAGATGTTGTTGTGGGCTCTGGGTCTCCATTTGGATTTGTGGGAGGCATTGTTATGGGTTCTAGGTATTCACCTGGACTCATGAAGGACATTATCACGGGATCCAGGCCCTCAGCTGGATTCCTGGTCTATAGTGTGTGGACAGATTTCCTGTACTCTCTTATATATCATTCTTTGAGTGACTATTATAAATAATCATATAAAATATGTGTCCTGTATTTTATTGTCTCCCTTGCAAAAATAACCCCCCCAAACCAACACAATCCTCTTGATGATTTGCTGTATTCTGTTTGATAGTGTTTTATTGAGGATTTTTACATATGTGTTCATTAAGGTGATTAGCTTGTACTTCTCCATTTTGGTTGTGTGTCTATCTGGTTTTGGTACCATACCATAGTGATGTATGTGCACTCATGTTTATAGCAGCACAATTTGTAATAGCTAAGTCTTGGAAACAACCTAAATGCCCATCAAGGAATAGGTAAAAAGATGTGGCATTTTTATACAATGGAATATTACTCAGGCATAAAGAAGGATAAACTTGAGACTTCTATAGGTAAATGGATGCAGCTTGAAACTATACTCATAAGTGAAATAAATCAGACTTACATATGTAAACATATTGTCTCCTTGGTGTGAGAAATAGAAAGAGTAAATAAGATCTGGGTTGTACAACAGATACTGTGGAATGGGAAGTAATTGCTTAAAAGGCAAAAGGAACTAGGAGCGGGAAAAGGGGAAAGGGAATGGGAGAAGAATGAAAGTTAGCTCTGCTATTAGTGTGTCTTAGTTCACTGAAAAGGAAGGTTCATGCTAATATTGATTGCAGAATTTTCGATGCCCATATCTTGTACTCTAAGTAACTACTTTGAAGGTAACAACATGCCTTGTATTAACTGTTGTTTTTCTCCTATTATTTTGTTATGAAATTCTGTTTTAACTTTTTCCAGTAAAATAAAACAATAAATAAATGAAGGAGAGAAGGGGATAGGTCTTTTGCAAATGGGACAGGGTCCAGGAGACAGAGGGTGAGGGCAAGGGGGAGAGGAAGGGGAAGTAAAGGGAATTAAGATATGCAATATACAGGTACCAAGTACCACAATGAATGTAGACAGTGTGCTCCAAATCTGAGCTAAGAATGTGAACTAGAAGAAGAATGAGAGTGGGGAAAGGACGTGTAGAGTAAAGGGAGGGAGGCGGTGGGAAGCATGTGGGAACTGAACAGAGAAACAAGCTGTGTTACCTACACCACCTGCCCCCCAGGATGAACGGAAGCTGCATGTACTGCTGACATGTACTATAAAATAAAAAATTTTAAAAAAGAAATGTTAAAGGAAATTCACCACACTGAAAGAAACGTTAATGAACAAAAATATGAAAATATAATAAATGCACTGTTTTGACTAGTTATACAAATTTTATTTTATTTATTTATTTATTTATTTTTGGTTTTTTTCTTTCCAGTACCGGGAATTGAATTCACCACCTTGCGCTTGCCAGGCAGGCGCTGTGCCGCTGAGCTAATCCCCAGCCCTCAGTTATACAAATTTTAAAAGCTGTAATATTGTATACTTATTGCAAAAACTATTTCCTACGTTTTTAGTAAAGGTTGAAAAAAAGATAATGCTAACTGTATTGCCATGTTGTGAGACAGAAAATGTGGAAAGGTATAAGGATTGAAAGATTTCACTGCAAAGAAACAATAAATATTTGAAGAAACAGATTTGTATAAGTTTACTTAAACACCCTAGAAGGTATACATATACACATGTACTCAGTACTTCTTTAATATGTAAAATATTTATGTTTTCATTATCAGTAAAGCTACAGTTAATTTAAAAATATAGTATCTCTTTCTCCCTGCAGGCAGTTTCATGGCTTCTTCCCTCAGAGACTGGGAGGCGGAACTGAAACTATTCTCAGGGGGAGGTCTCCAGAGATCACAGTGTCTCCATAGTCGTTTCCAGATCTCCATGTAGAAGCCTCTGGGATCCCGATAGGGCTCAAGATGGCAACAGTGCAGAAGGGACACGTTGCTGCCTTTGCTATTGGATGTCGTTGACCCACCTGAGTGAGAGTCACTGTCCCCACCTGCAGGAGTGCTTCTGACCTGAGGGCTGGCTGTGCGCCTGCAGCCATGGCTGGGGAAATCCCCCAAAGGTAAGTTTCACTGATGGACTTCTAAATAATCAGCTGGTTAAGAAGAGACTTATAGACCTCTCATTATTCACAGACACATTTTTCTAAGTGATGTGAGAAAAGTAATCTCATCCTGTTTACCTTATAGATGAGGGGAAGTTCATTCTTCCAATGGAAAAGAAGGAAGTCATGCTGCATAGGCACTTTATACGTGTGAATATCTCTGGATTTTTCCCTCCCTGGCTTAGAGATGCTGCAGTATTAGACACTACTTGAGACAGAGGGAACTTCTCTCACAGGAGTTCAGTAATGTTCCCTGGACAGCTTTGATGATTTCATATCACTATTCTGTTCTGACTGTTGCTTATTATTTACCAAACAGGTGGGCTCCTACATTCCATAAACATTTTAATCAGAAATGTAATTTATGCAAAAGGAGGAGCCTAGCTATGTGTGAATTATTTTACAATAGAAATGTTTTACAGTAGAATTATTTTACAGTGGAAATGTTTTCTAAATACTTTTAAATGGAGAGATGAGCCTGTGGTATATATGTCTTTCCAAGAGACTTTGGTGATTCCTGTGATTAATAATGATTCTTGTCCCCAAAATATAAACAAAATTTAAGAAAAATGATGCCTTGAATGATTAGTAATATTATTTTTTTCACAATATATTTGTATCTCATTTGGAGTTTCAAAAACATACCAAAGCATAAACCCAGATTATGGAAATGGTTCTTCTTTAAATTGCAAAATCTTCCTAAAGAAATCAATGTGATACAAAGTGTTTCTTCTTGTAAGGTGCTGTGCCCTCATGTGTCTTGAATATTTTCACACTACATATATAATCTTGCCATGTAACATTACTTCTCTATTCTGTGATTTACTTATGGCTAATTTAAGAATATTATGCATAGCAGAGTTCTATGTAAATTGCATGCCATCAATTATATAATATAGTAAATCTGAACAATACCATGAGTGATAAGTTTGATGAAAGTAATATCTTCACAGAGCTGGTTCATAAGGTTTAGTAACAAACTGCTTAGAAAAATGTACAAAATGACAGATACAGGTACACTTGGGTAAATATCCTTCAAAGATTGCAATTTAAAGTGATTTTAAGTACTCTCAATACTCAAGAAGAGATTCAAATAAAATATGCAAACAGCAACTTACTGCAAAAACATATTTGTGAAATAAGCATAGCCAATGAATTGAACACTTTTGACATATGCACTTTGTGAATTAGTTAT
>NW_004955511.1:3281706-3283654 GCF_000276665.1 Chinchilla lanigera | reverse complement strand
CCAGCTGCACCCAGAGCTGGTGCTGTGAGTGCATGCTGTCAACACGTGGAGATGTGCTGGTGGTAGCAAGTATGAGACAGTAGGGATCTTGTCAGTTTCATTCAGAATTTGTTAACATATTGAAACATTTTGTTATTAAAGAAATGTTGTTTTAGTTTTGGTGGGGCTGGGAAGGTTAGTTTTCACTCCAGATGATAGTAAGTCAGTTTCAAAAGAAGCCCTGCAAGCTGAGTTTGAAGGAAACAATAAGTGAACAATGATACATTCATTAAATTCAGTTTGACTCGAGTAGACTTTTTTTTGGATGTTTAAGTAGTTTTCTAAAAGTTAAACTTATTGGTGCACTTTACATATGCATAATGATCATATTCATCATAGAGAATTTGTACTTGTGTATGATATATCTTGATGCCTCTTTGTCCCTAACCCCTCCCCCTCCCTTAAATCCTTCTTCCCTTCCTTATTTACAAAGCTTTTTTTCCATTTTATCATCCTTTCTTTCCCAATCCCTCCTCCCTAGTTCCTCTTTCTTTTGAACAATTCCTCCTATTTCACAATATCTATTGTACATTTTGGTCCTTAATTTCTGTTTCATTTCTCACAGCAGGGAGACAATGTGATATTCACATGTGTGTCCAATTAATTCACTTAAAATTCTGGTCTCAACATCCATTCATTTAGCTGCAAATGTCTCAAGTTTCTCCTTCTTTATTACTGCATAGTGCTCTATTGTATTAAAGAAATCACACTTTTTTATCCATTCCTCCATTGATAGGTATTTGGGCAGTTTCCAAGATTTAATTATTACAAATTGTGCTTTTATAAACATGGACACCCATATATTGCTGAAGTATGATGTTTTTAATTCTTCTGGGAAGATACTCAGAAGGGGAAGAGCAGGGTCAAATAGAATCTCTAATCCTAGATTTTTGCGGAATCTCCACACTGATTTCCACAGTGGTTGCACCAGTATACACTCCCACCAACAATGGAGTCTTCTAGAGTTAATAATCTAGAAGTCCCCTTACCCCTACCAGCATTTGGTATTAGTTGATTAGTTGATAGTAGCCATTCTTTCTGGAGTGAGATGGAGTCTCAGTGTTGTTTTAATTTGCACTTCTCAAATGACCAATGATGTTGAACATTTTTCATATATTTATTTGCCATTTTTATTTATTCCTCTGAGAAGTGAGTGTTTATTTCAGATGCCCATTTTTGGATTGCCTCTTAAAATTTGGGGGGTCTAATTTTTTTCAGTTCTTTTATGTTCTAGATATTTGTCTGAGGAGCAACTGGCTAAAATTTTTTCCACTCATAGAACTGTCTTTTCTTTTGTCTTACAAAATATTTTTAAGAGGATGAGATCCCAATTTTTGTTTCTTTGTGGTATTTCCTGTGTGATTGGGCTTTTATTTGTGAAATCTTTGTCTACATTTATGTTCAGGAGTTCTACCCATTCTCTCTTCCAGCTGATGTAGTGTTTCTATTTTAATATTTATATCTTTATTCTAATTTGATTTTAATTTAGTGAATGGAGAGAGATGGGTCTAGTTTTAGTCTTTGGCATGTAGAAAGCCATTTTTCCCAGCACCAATTATTAAAGAGGCTATCTTTCTTCTAATGAACATGTTTGGCCCTTTTGTCAATGATAAGGTGGGTGAGTGTGTTCAGAGTTGTTTCTGCATCTTTTAATCTGTTCCATTGATCCTCAAGGCTATTTTTTTGCTAGTACCTTTTTTTTTAATCTCAATAGCTTTATAGTATAATTTCAAGTCACGGATTGTGATGCCCCTGCCTTGCCTTTGTTGTCTAGAATTGTCTTTGCTATTCTAGGTTTCTTTGGGCTTCAAATGAATTCTAGGAATGTTTTCTCTAGTTCTGTGAGGTATGCTAATTGTAACTGACTGGAATTGTATTAAATCTGTATAACAATTTGGGAGTATGGCCA
>NW_004955511.1:3279002-3280335 GCF_000276665.1 Chinchilla lanigera | reverse complement strand
CCTGGTCATGGGGACTGGGATTGGTCTCCAGCTGATAATGGTCTGGATGTCCACTTCTCTTTACCATGATTGTCTCTACAGTGCTCTCCCAGTTGCCCTGGCACCCTCTGGGAAAGCCTAGGATTGTTCCCAGACCCATGTACAGCTGACTCCTTCTAGAGTTTACACAGTGTCCTCTGTTCCACACCACCAACCCTTCTTACACGCTGGTCATAGGGTGGAGGTGTGTCTTTGTCCTGCTGTATGCCTAGGATGTTTGCTTGCTTGTGCTGTTGGCCTCAGGCCACTCTGCTGGTGACAGACCATACGGATGCATGTAGTCCTTTGTATTTAGAACTAAGATTGGCTTTTGGTGGCCACAAGAATGGAGTCTGGATGGTCCAGCACCTACCTCTAAGCAGAAGTCCTGTCTGCTTCCCAACTGCTGGCAGTCTACTGTGGCTAGATGGCTCTTCCCTATTCCACTCCAGGACTTTGGCAGTGAAGCAACCCATGACTGCTCAGCTTCTGGTATTCACCCCAAACCCTTTCAAATAAAATGGTGGCCCCCATGGCCACTCATGTTCCACATGTATGTGTGGTGGAACATAGCACCTGTTCACCTCTCTCACCAACCCATGGCTGTGTAGGGCCCCTCAGGAAAAAATGTCTGATAATCTCCCTGCTTTCTCTGACTCTTCCCTGTTGCCACACCAGTCTACCATGCTGCTATGCCAATCTGCTGGTGCATGGCATCCATCCACCACATCCTTGACTTCTCTTAATACCCTTGAATTAGGAACCACTCAGGGAAAGATTAAATGTTAGCATTAATACACAGTAGAGATTGCCACTTGATATCTGTACAAATATGAATGAGTCACCCAACCTGCTGTGGTCCATAATTTACATCAATGCAAAAACAATACAATATCACAATATGGCTGGAAGAGAACACTGAATGGATATCTAAGGTGTCTGCAGATTTTTGCCATCTTGGTTATTTTAACATCCTATGTATTTTGAGAATGACCAGTTTGGAATGTCAGTTTTTATTGTGTTCAGTAGTAAATTTAATAGTAGTTACATCCACACAAGCCTTTGCATTATTAAACTATTTACTCCTTACTTTATAAATTCATAATTTTTAAAATTACTTGCATGATCTGTTAAAATTCTTAAGCTCTCCAAGGATGTAAATGTGCATACAATTAATAGAATCAGCTTGCTTTTCAAGGAAATGATCACTCTGGAGAATCCTCAAGTACAAATCAATCAACCATTACACAATACATATTGTATTTGTACTTTCTGATTTCAGTTCCATTTCTTCAGGCTTCTGTTTCTTCTTTCT
>NW_004955511.1:3272062-3278175 GCF_000276665.1 Chinchilla lanigera | reverse complement strand
ATGGACACTGATAAAATTTCCTCTGTGTTTTACACTATAGTCATCCCCATGCTGAACCCTATGGTCTACAGCCTGAGGAACAAGGAGGTCAATAATGCATTCTTAAAAGTCAAGCGTACTTTTCTTTCCAAGGCCAAATAAGATATAGAATTTTGATTGTAACTTTGTGGGGTACACCACCCCTGGAGCACTTCTTCTGTGATCTTTGCCAGGCACTGAGTCACATTTTGAGGCACACACTGACAGTAACACTCTCACTTGTGCAAAAATCTTTTGGCATGAAAAATTCTGTATCTGAAATAAATACAGAGTGAGAATGGTTAAGATATCCTGGGTTTTGTTGTCTACACCATCTTTAAGGATACTGATGTATGTGTGCATAGTAGAAGGGTTCTTTTCCATACTTGATGTTAATATAAATATCTATACAACAGGTCAAAGATGCCCACACTTAGAAAAAATGTCCACAGGGGTCTCGTAATGACAAATGGTTGTTGTACATTTTGCCAGACTTGAATATTACGTGCTATTGTGGCAGTTAATTTTACATATTTATTTGGCTTGATTAAGAGATTTTCTGGCTAAGAGATGGCCAGCAAATAATGCTCTGTGTGTCTGTGATTGTGTTTCAGGACAGCCTAGTGTTTAGAACATTGAAATAGAAGAAAGAACTGTCCTCTTCACTGTGGGAGCCAGTTTTTTTTCTCTCTCTCTCCCTCTCTGACCTTTAGCACTCCATATTCTGACACTCACACATCATGTAATGGTCTGTTCCTCTCGTGGTCCTTCAGTCTCCACCACTTACACCAGTAACAGGTCCCCTTCTGTGTTTCAGGCCTTTGTCATAAGCTCGGTGAGGCCCCAGCCACCACTGTTTGGGGGATTGCTCACAGAACATCACTAAACTTTACAAACTATGTATCATATACAATGAAGCCCTTAACAAATAGCCTCTTAGATGCTTGTTTAAGTTCTATTGGGACTTTTCACTTGAGGTCCCTGACTAAAGCTTATTTGTTTAAAAGTTGTAATTTAACATTTGATTTGTGTAAGACAATACAATTTTTGGTAAGAGTTTTCATTTTTGATAATAGTGTTAGTGTCTTAATTTGAGAAAACATGTTATATTATAAAATGAAACAGTTTCTCTTTCCATATTTTAATGAGCAATGTATAAATCTTGACTCACATGTGAATTAACATTTATTTTTTACTATGTCATTTAATACATCCAACATGTTCATTTTTTTAATTTTCAAAAGGATAAACTGGAACAAGAAAATCCAGGAAATATATTTATCTTTTAAATATATTCATATATTGTTATATATCAGATTAAAAATTAAACCTTAAAACCAATAATATCGTACAGTTTTCTGTAGTGCCTCAAATTGTGATGCTTACCATTGTTTTCTGCTTTGCTTTAATTGTGTTCTTACCTACAGTGTCCTCTTTCCCCCTCTTATTTTGCATTGATTTTTTTTGCCATTTCTTCACAGATTCAACTGATCTCATGCCTTGTGCTCCTTGAACTTGCTATTCCCTATGTAGAAAGTTCTCATTTCATTCAGAGCCCTGACTCAGTGGGACCTCATCATAGAGTCCTTCCCTGACCATGTTCATCAGCTGGTCAGTCTCCAGTTATCAAGTTTACTGTCTTTGCTGTAATGGCTTGTGTGTATTTGTCCTCCTAAAGTCTCAGGCAGTCATGGGTGGGTCTTTTCAAAGGTAGCTGGCTCTAGGGTTTGTGATGCTGGAATCTAGGATGTTGATGGTGCAATGCTAGGATTAATGCTGCCCCATGTAAGCATGAGTGCCACCTGCTCTAAGGGTGGGTAACCCAGATAGGATATAACATACAGAAAGAGTATTGTTGCTTGTTGGTCGTTGCTTGCCGCAGCTTCACTACTTTGCTGCCTTCAGTCAGCCATGAACTGTTTCTCCTCTGTGATGCCCCCCTCTATACCATGCTGTTCTGCCTTGGAACCAGCTGACGATGAACTAAAATTTCCACAACCTTGAGCTACAAGAAACCTTTCCTCCATTAATTTTGGGTGTTGTATATTTTGTCTCAGCAATGAGAAATGTAACTGAGACAGAATTTGGTACTGACAGTAGGGTCATTGCTGTGATTGTACCTGACCATGTGGTTCAGGAACTGGCTTGTTGGAAGAGTTGGGAAAGGTGTTGAGATGCCAGCTGAAGAAGCAGCTGTGTAACACCTTAAGCTGTACTTGATGGGAAGTTCTGGTAAGAGCTCAGAAGACCAGAAGTCTGATAGAAATGCTGCCAGTAAAGACCATGTTCAGGAGGTTTTTGCTGGGAAGAAGGACTGCACTGGCTGTTGGACTCCAGACAATGTGAGTTATACCTCAGCAGAAAGTTTGTCTGCATTTTGCTTCTGTCCAGAGAGTTTGTCTGAGACTGAAATAAAGATCAGCAGACTAATTAATCCTACAGAAGAAATTTCAAGACAGTCTAATATTGGGGCAGTGGCATGCCTACCATTGGGGCTTTCAGACAGATCTATGTTGAGAATCAAATGAAAATTCCAGCAGAATGATTTTTGAACTTATATACTCCAGAGATAGAGCAGAGGACAACGTGGTTGCTGAGAAGGGACAGCACAATGGAAAAGATGGCCTGAGGGCATCCCAGGAACTAGCAGGACTCCAACCTTTTCAGCCTCAAGGTTGCAAAGGTGAATTTGCATTGAGAAGAGAGAACCAGAGCAACATGCTCCAGAATGGCAGAAGCCTAGGGAATTTGCTTCTTGGGATTTGGTTCATTAGGCACTCAACCCCTACAGCCAAGAGAGAAGGAAGCCTGGTTACTTTCCAGCTGGCACCAGACCTTGCCACCATCCATGTGGTGCTGATTTCAGGTTGTGGGGTCAAGAAGGCTTCCACCAAGATTCAGAAAAGGCCTGGGAGGCCAGGCAGTGTGCCCCCAAGAGGGAAGTGTATGATGTTATAAGTGTGAAGCTGAAGATGCAGTGGAGACCCAAAATCCAGGAGAAGCCAGGAACATAGATTGTCTGAAGAAAACTGAAAGGAGAGAGCAGAACTGGCCCAAGAGAGAAGCCCTGGGATTTACAACACCAGCAGTACCATGAAGGCAGAATTATCCAAGCCCTTTGGAATGCACAATTTGTCACAGACTGCCTCAGATACTGAACACAGAACTACAGTACTACTGTCTACCCTGCTGGATTTTGGACTTGCTTTAGTCCTGTTCCTTTCTATCCCCCTGTTTGTACTTTTTGCAATGGTAAAGTTTATCTTGTGCCATTATATCTTAGAAGTGTTTGACTTTCTTTTCTTTTTTACAGGGGCTCATAACAAAGAGTTTGCCTTTAACCTCAGAGGAGACTTTGGACTTAGACTTTTCAGCAGTGCTGAAACTTTTAGGACTTTGGAAACTCTTGGAGATGGACTAAATGCCTTTTCCATAGAGGTGTGCATGAGTCTTTGGGGAACCAGGAATAGAATGTTATGTCTTGTGTCTAAATGTCCCCGAAGCCTCATATGGTCATAGATGGAGCTTTTCAGAGGTGGCTGGATCTAGAGTGTGTAATACTGGAATTAAGGGTGTGCAATTGCTAAATTAGTCCATTGGTTGGTGTGGTAGAGTTCTGAATGTAGGTAACAGAAAGGCTCACCCTGGGTATGAGTAATACCTGACTTAAGGGTGTGTAACCTGGATACAATACAAGGGACAGAAAGAAGGCTGGTGTTGTCACTTGTTGCTTTTTTCTTGCTTCCTTGTTGCTGTGCCACCTTCCATCTGCCATCAGTTGTTTGTTCTCTGTGATGCCCCTCTGCCATGCCACCCTGCCTTTGAGCCAGGCAACTATGAAATGAAATCTCTGCAATCTGTGAGTGAAATAAACCTTTCCTCTTTTAACTTTGGATGTCATTTTCAGAAAAGAGTAAAGAAACCACACATAGATGAATCAGACACACAAGCTTAAATACCACATGGTATCTCTCATGTGAGTAAAGCAAAGTGCAAATGAAGTGCATAATAAAGGATGCATAGAAGGAATCGAGGGCACCGATCTCTTGCAAATCAAGACAGGAAGTGGAAGTTGAAGAAGTAAGATATGCCACGTACAGGAACCTAAAGCCCTCAGTGAATGCAAACATGTGTCATAAACATGAGCTAAGAATAACAATAGCAAAAGTAATGAAAATGGGGAAAGGTGATTGAGATGCACAGGGAGAGAAGTGATGGGAAGGGGAAGAAATTTAAAAAGAGATAAGCTGTATTATGTACACGGACCTAATTCCCAAGATGAAAGGAAATCACAGGTACTGCAAATATGTACTAAGAAAATAAAACTAAATTAAAAATAATATTTTTATTTTAAAAATAAAAGAAGGAAAACGTTAACAGACAACCATTTACAAAATAGCAAAAGAACAATACAAACAATACAGAGTTACAAACAAAGTGGTAGGAAATTAACAGTGCTTGTTGTATTACATATTGATATCTTCAAAGTGGTTTCTCCTGAAAACAAATAGAGACATTCAGTATTGATCAATCAAGGACTCATTAACAGTTTCTCTCAGCAAAGAAATAAAAGACAGGAGAACAACTATGTTACCTACCGTGTATATACATACATACAAAATTTCGCCTTCTTTCCCTTCTCTTTTCCCACATCCCAGTTGCCCTACACCCTTGAGCATTTTCCTTTTGTTTCATAATGTCTACCATACCTCCTAGTTTTATTCACTCTTTCAGGTTTTACTTAACATTTAATTCATATTTGACCTACAGAATCCTGATTGACAGTGGTAATTGTGTTATACTTTGTATATATGTCATGAAAACGTTTTTATGAAAATCCTCTGTGGGTGATCAAATATATTACCACTTTTGTTACAGAATAGAAGCTGAAGGTTAAAAAGAACACATCCCTCATCTAAATTTGAAGTGAAGCAACCTTGATGCACGGAACAAATATTTAAACATGGTATTTCATTTGCCTGTCCCAAGAAAGTAGTGATTATCCTGGGAAACACATTATCCAGAGGGCCAGCATGCACAGATAAACTCTAGAACGGCCTTGGGAACAGGCACATTCTAGCACTTTGATGCACAGCAACACTAGCTGGTCAGTGTCCTCCTGCCACACTGCCCGACCTTATAGTTGTAATATTAAGGAATAACTAAGTGTAGTGTTAGCCTGGGTGTCCAAGGGAATACCTTCATCCATACTATCATTTCCTAAAAGAGAATAGTGTGAAGCAAGGCCCCATGATGAAGCCTATCTGTGGACAGCAGGTTTGAAGCAGTCATGATGTTACGAGAAGACATGTGACCCAAATATCTCAGACATCTGTTCTAGCCACAATCGCCAGTGGCTGTTGGTATTGGTCTTGGACATAAACACAAATCAGCAATAGGCAGTCAACAGCAGAATGAACTTTTGCTCCTTCCCAGTGCTGTGCTCATTTTGGAGGCTATGGTCTTGGGGTGTGACAGGATCACAATGTTGGTAGCCATACATTTTGACTTAAATGCTTGAGTGCTTTGATGGTGATTCTTCCAGGCAGAACCCTGAAGCACCTCAATACAATTATCCCCATTAAGAGGCTTGTGAAGATGGACTATGCTTTCTAGGTAGTCCCCTGCAGCACGCTAAAAATGAAAGCATTGTGAGCTGGTACAAACCTGAGGTTGGCTTCCCTTTTAGTGCTGAAAGAGTAACAACATACCAATAGCACACCTCTGGAAGAACTGAACTTTGGCTCCGCTGATGGTGAAATGTTGGAAATGGATACAAGTTCAGAGGAAATTAGCAGTTTAAAATGACTAGAGACAGAAACAACCCAGGTCAGATTGGGAAGATCCCAATAAATACTTCATCCATGAGTGCCCGTATGACAATGCATAACAGAACAAGAAATTTGAGGCGTCTATGATCTTACCATGTAATAGTTGAAATGAACTGACAAGAACTGATATAAGAGTGATCAGTACAGGAGAAATCTCAGAGAGATTCAAGCAGAGATTGAAACCCAGCCTTTGAAGAAAACTTAATTATCTTGATGAAAGTAAAGAAATGATTCAATACAAAAATTTCACAGTGAAGCAAATTT
>NW_004955511.1:3254165-3270972 GCF_000276665.1 Chinchilla lanigera | reverse complement strand
GTGCAGAAACTTTTCAGTAGGATGAGATCCCAGTTGTTGATTCTTTCAAGTGTTTCACGTGCAATTTGGTTTTTATTCATGAACTCTCTGCCTACTCCTATGTCTTCGAGGTTTTTACCTACTTTCTCTTCCAATAGATTTAGTGTTTCTGGTTTAATATTGAGATCTGTGAGCCAAAGCAAATTTAAATAAAGCAAAAATTAACAAATTGAAAATACATTCCAGTAAATTAAAAATACCATTTAAAAGTCAGTTGAAGGAGATCAAATGGGGAAAAACTAGCAAACACATGAACTCAGTGACATGCTACAAAGGGGAAAAATGAAGATGAGAGAATAATACTTATGGAAATGTTCTGTAGCAGTAGAGAACAAGCATTCAACTTACTGGGGCCTAGGCTCTGGAAAAACACAAAAGAGTTGAAAGATTATTCAAAACATAGTAATAAAAAACTTCCAAAAGAAAATGATACAATGTACAGGAGTCAAAGGTGACAGGTCAGATTCAACTTAGCTGATTCTACCCCAGTTCATCTCACAATAAATTCTCAGGAAAAGCAAGAGAACGTGCTCAAGACAAGAGAGATGAAAAAAGGGCTGCCATGATTTTTATGACAGCATGTTTCTCAGCAGAAAGCTTACAAGCCAGGTGACAGGAGAGTCACCTCTCCAGGTGACAGGAGAGGTGACAAGAGATTTGCACTGTAGTAAAGGGAAAGGACTACAACCAGGAATCTGGTACCCAGAAGATCTGTCCTTCAGAAATGAATACATAAAGGCATTCCCTGAGAAAGAAATGCTGAGAGAATATGTTTTGAATTGATTTGTACTAAAAGAAATGTTGAGTGAAATAAATTAGACATACAAGGCTTAGTAACATATGGTACCTCCATTTGAGTGAGGCAAAATACAGTGAGCAAAGTAAGAGATGGGTAGAAGGAGACAAGGTGATAGATCTTTTGCATGGGTGGGGTCCAGGAGACCAAAGGTGAGGGGAGAAGGGGAGAGGAAGATTAAGTTCTGCCACAGACAGATACTAAATTCTCACAATGATTGTAAACATTACACATCTCAAACATGAGCTAAGAATACTAAAAAAAAACAAGAATGAAAATTGGGTATGGGGATTTCAAAACAAAGGGAGCAAGCTAGCGATAGGGATGGGATTAAAAATAGAACCAAGCTGTGCTAAACACATGCCCCCCCTCCCCAGGATGAATAGACATCTTATGTACTGAGAGCATGTGCCAATAATTTAAACTGGAAATTTTTTTTTAAAAAATATTAAAGTGAATTTTTCACATTGAAACAGTAATGATTGAGAAAAAAGTAAGAGACTGATAATCTCACTGTTCTGACTAATTATACAGACAAATTAAACATGCTGTAATGCACACATATGGAAAGCACTCTTCATATTGTTAGAGGATGGCTGAAGAAAGAAAAAATAAAAATAATGCTGATGACATTGGTGTGTTAAGACACAAGAAGTGTGGAAAGGGGTAAAGGATCAAAAGATTTCACTGTAAAGAAACAACTATTCAAAGAAGCAGACTTTATAACTTAAATATCTCAGAAGGTACACACACACACACACACACACACGTACTGCAGTACCTTTTCAATATGCAAAATACCTGTTTTCATTCATCAGTGTAAAACACACTTAATTAAAAATGTAAGCATTCTTGTCCCCACAGGCAATGGCTTCTTCCCTAAGAGACTGATGAGGAACCATAGCTCATAATCTCAAGGGGAAATCTCTAGCAATCACAGTGTCTCTGTAATTGTCTCCAACTTCCATGCAGAAGCCTCAGGGATCCTGATAGGGCTCAAGCTAACAATATTTCAGAAGGGACAGGTTGCTGCCTTTGCTATTGTATGTCATTGACCCACCTGAGTGAGAGTCACTGTCCCCACCTGCAGGAGTGCTTCTGACCTGAGGGCTGGCTGTGCGCCTGCAGCCATGGCCGGGGAAATCCCTCAAAGGTAAGTTTCTCTGATGGAATTTTAAACAATCAGCTCTTTGAGAAATGATTCAGAGGCCTCTGATTATTTACAGACACACTTATGTGAGTTTTTTCAGAACAGTGTTATGGTTTGTGTCTGCATGTCCCCCCAAACCCTCATGCAGTCATGGGGGGCTTCTAGATTGATGATGGATCCATAGCCCAATGCTGGGATTATGGGTGTGAGTTCTACACCTGCCCCTGGGGTGGACAGCTTGCATATGTAAGGGAGAGAGAGAGGCTGCTTGCTGCCACTCTTCCTTATTGCTCTTTTTGCTTTTTGCTATCTTCCCCTGCCATGAAGTATTGCCCTCTGCTGTGTGCCACTCTGCCTTGGAGTCAGCCGAGTATGGACTGAAGCCTCCACAAACTGTGGACTAAATAAACCTTTCCTTCTTTAATTTTGGGTGTCAGGTATTTTGTCTCAGCAATGAGAGAAAAGTAAGCAAGACAAACAATAATCACATCATGTTTGCTTCATAGATAAGAAGGGGGTCATTCTTCCATTGACATAGAATGAATTCATGGAGCATGCAGAACTGGATCCATGTGAATGTCCTCTTCTCCACAGTGGGAGCTCCTGCCATAGGACTTTAGCAGCATATAATGGATACATTTATGATTTCAAAGCACTATTCTGTACTGACTGTTGTTTCTCAGTTAGCAAACTGGGTGCTTCCATAGCATTATAATCCGAAATGAGTGCAATATCTGCATGGGGGCAGGTTCCTGAATTAATTTACCAAAGGTTGAGGAAAAAGACTGTGGGAAAAAGTTATTTTTGGTAAACGTCTCCAAAAATGCAATTTAAAGACATTTTAAACACTGTCGCTACACAAGAAGTGATTCACATAAAATGTTTAAAACCTACAACTTTCTTTTAAAGCATACTTGTGAACACCACACAGCCCAGAACCTGGCTAGTTCCAGTGCTCGCTGTCTGAGAATTCGCTGTATGAGCACAGTGATGAGTGAGGCAGGGAGTGGAAGAACGTGGACTTTTCCCAAACTCAAAGATGGATTTCAGGAGGCTGTTCCGACAAGGGAGGCCCTGCGGGGAGCTGCAGCAGCCGCAGTCACACACGTGGAGAGTGAGGCGGAAGCAGTGGAGAGCACAGAAACTCGCAGAGACCTCGTGGAGGAAGGGAAACTGGAGGAAACTTCATGACTTCAAGGTCACCTGAGACCGAAGCCCTGTCTGTCAAGTCCTCCTGGGTCAGAATGCTTCAAAGCCATTATTCCATCCTAATAATGATACCATAGTTGGCCTCATCAGGATGAACTTGACACCCACCATTTTACTCTTCTGGTTATTATTTATTTTCACATTAATGCCTAACTGTCAGTCTCATTGCTGCATTTGTTTGCAGATGGCAATGTCATGTTCACTGTAGATCATGGAGGACTCACGACTGCTAGGTGCAAATGTGCGGTCTGACCTGTGACCCTTCAGAGGCCCTAAACTCTCTGGGCTGCCGTATCTGCTGTTCTGCCTCCCTCAGCATTCCCTGTGCCAGTGAGCGTGTGCACCCGTTATCTCACCCCAGACCTGTGCGCGTGGATGAGCCAGGAGGGGCGGGATCAGACTCATCCCCAGCTGCACCCAGAGCTGGTGCTGTGAGCTGCACACTGTCAGCACGCGGAGATGTGCTGGTGGTCACAAATCTGGGACAGAGAGGAAATCACGCCAGCTTTCAAAACTTGTTAACTCACTGAAAGATTTTGTAACTAAAGAAATGATCATTTCATTCTTTTGAGGGATTTTTTGGTTAGTGTAACTCCAGTTGAAATTAACACATAACCAATAAGCCAGTTCCCTATGAAGCGTGGAACAATGAGTTGAAGGAAAAGAGGCAGTGAGTAGTGACACATTCAGTTCCACTCAGTTTGACATGAATTCACTTAAGACCCTTGGAATTCCTGACCTCGCACTCCACAGAAAAGTTGAACACAGTTACACAGTAGAGACGGTCAAGTAACATCTGTGAAAATATGAATGAATCACTCCTCTTGTTGTGATCCATAATTTAAATTAATTTAATAACAAAACAAAACCACAGTAGTACTGGCAGGAGACAATGGATGCACATCTCACACATCTGCAGAAGTTATTGATAGGAGAGCAACTTGGAAATGTCAGTTTTCATTGTGTTGGAGAGGGGAGAGTTTCCTCTTCCACATACCCCACAGTCACATTACCCTGGTTAATAAACTGTCTATACTTCAATTCATAAATTAAAATTTTTAAATTTTATAACTGACACATTAGTGTATGTAAGATTCAAAAGCGTGTAAATGTGCACACAATTAATAGAATCAGCTTGCTTTTCAAGATAATGCTTTTTATGGGGAATCTAAAGTGTAAAAACTTCTACAATAACAGAATACATATGATGCTTATACTTTCTGCTTTCAGTTCGGTATCGTTAGGCTTCTGTTTCTTTTTTCCTCTTTGCTGCAGGCCATGTAGAGGCTCCGGACAGCACTGATGGAGAACAGGACAGAGGTGGCAGAGTTCCTCCTGCTGGGGCTGACCGATGACCCACGCCTGCAGCTTCCCCTCCTCATGACCTTCCTCCTTATCTACACCATCACTGTGCTTGGGAACCTGGGGATGATCCTGCTGATCCTCCTGGACGCTCGTCTGCACACCCCCATGTACTTCTTCCTGGGGAACCTGTCTCTGGTGGATTTCTCTTCCTCCACAGTTGTCACTCCCACAGTCATGGCTGGGCTCTTCACAGGAAACAAGGTTATTTCCTACAACGCCTGTGCTGCTCAGATGTTCCTGTTTGTAGCCCTCATTGGTGTGGAAAATTATCTCTTGGCTTCAATGGCCTATGACCGCTATGCTGCAGTGTGCAGACCCCTGCACTACACCACCACCATGACCACAAGTGTGTGTGTGGGTCTCGTCCTAGGCTGCTATGCCTGCTCATTCCTGAATGCCTGCATCCAAATTGGAGACACTTTCAGTCTCTCCTTTTGTAACTCCAATATGATCCATCACTTTTTCTGTGATATTCCACCAGTCATGGCTCTGTCCTGCTCTGACAAACACATTAGTGAGCTGGTTCTTGTTTATCTCGTGAGCTTCCATATCTTTTTTGCCATCTTGGTTATCTTAACATCCTACATCTTCATTTTTGGCACCATCCTGAGGATGCACTCAGGTGCAGGACCTCGCAAGGCTCTGTCCACCTGTGCCTCCCACTTCACTGCCGTCTCCATCTTCTACGGGACTGCGATGTTCATGTACCTGCAGCCCACGTCCAGTCACGCCATGGACACTGACAAAATTGCCTCTGTGTTTTACACCATAGTCATCCCCATGCTGAACCCCATGGTCTACAGTCTGAGGAACAAAGAGGTCAGTAGAGCCTTCCTAAAAGTCAAGAGTGCATTGATTTGTTGGGAGCCAAGTTAGGTGTATGATTTTCAGATTATCTTTTCAGGTCCTATCATTCCTGGATTTCCTCCTGCCAGATCTTCTTCAGGTACTGTGTTGTATTCAAGTCCATCTTAATATTAAATTATTGAAGCAATACTCTTACTCAGGCAAAAGTCTTTTGATATGGACAAAAAAAAGAAATAGTTTACCCAGAATGAAATCCAGGATGAGAATGCTGACCATGTCCTGAGGTCAGATGTCAAATGATCCCCAAGGATACTGAAGAATATGTGCACAGTACAGTGTGGCTCTTCTTTTCCCTTCCTAATGTCAAATATGTTGTAGGTTTGCCAGCCTTTAACATAATATGTGTTATTTGTGACAGTTAATTATATACATTTATGTGACTGGATTAAGAGATACTCAGGTATCCAGGAAATAATCCTGTGCTGTGTCTATGAGTGTGTTTCCTGAGGAATCTGTTAGTTAAAGCAGCAGATTAGTAAGGAATATCTGTCCTTGTTGAAGATATGAAAAAAATCAAGGCAGGGCAAGTTCCCTCTCTGTCTTCTGTCTCCTTCTGTCTGTTTCCCTCTGTGTTTCTTTCTTTGTGTTTCCCCCACACACTTCCTCTCTGTCCTTTAGGAATCCATTGTCTGACACTTATGCATCAGTTAATGATTTGTGTCCCTTCTTGATCTTTTTTCTCCCACACTGACGCCACGCTTTTGTTTCAGCCTCAGTGAACCCTGAGCCAGCCTTGTTCTGAGCATTGCTGACAGAATATCCCAGGACTTTACAAGCTCTCTGTCATATGCCACAGTGCGCTTAACACACATCCTCCTACATGTCTGTACCTCTGCTGTTGATTGTGTTTCACTTGAGAACCCGGATTAAAACACTAATGATTCAAAGTTGTTATTTAACATTTGAATTGAGTGGCAGAATACAATTTTTGCTAAGATTTCATTAATTTTGATGAAATTCTTAGAGTCCTAATTTGAGAAAATATTGTATATTACAAAGTGAAGTGGTTCTCTTTTTGAACTCCTTTCTAAGATTATTGGTACAAATCAGGAATACTTAATGACTACATTCACTATAGGGAATTTGTATATGGACATGATATGTATTGAGTCCTCTTTTTTTTCACATTTCCATTCCCCCCTTTCAAACTCCCTTACCCTCCCTGGCCACAAAGCTTGTTTTTCATTTTACCCTTCTTTTCTAATTTTTTTCTTTTCTTTCCTTCCTCTTTCCCCCTCCCTACTTTCCTTTTCCTCTTGAATGTTTTTTTTTTCCTATTTCACAATATCTATTGTACATTTTTGTTATTTATATTTTTAGTTTCTCACACCAGAAAGATAATGATATATTTACACATATGTGGTTGATTTGTACCACTTATGATTATGGTCTCAAGGTCCATCCATTTAGCTATAAGTGTCTTGATTTTATCTTTTTTATGGCTGAGTAATACTCCATTACATTAAAAAATACATTTTTTTAAAAAAATCCATTCCTTGGCTAATGGGTATTTGGGTTGATTCCAAGATTTAGTTATTACAAATTGTGCTGTTATAAACATGGGTGCACATATATCACTGTGGTATTACGCTTTTAATTTTTCTGGGAAAATATTCTGAAGGGGAATTTCTGGGTCAAGAGGATTGCTAATCCTAGTTTTTTGGGGGAATCTTAACACTAATTTCCACAGTGGTTGCACTAGCTTATACTCCCCCCAACAGTGGAGAAGTGTTTCTTTTTCCCCATACCCCTGCCAGCATTTGTTATTAGCTTTTTTCTTGATAATAGCCATTCTCAACACTCAAAAATCAATAGCATTCTTGTACACAAATAACAGACTCACTGAGACAGAAATTGTGGAAGGAACACCCTTCACAATAACATAAAAAATGAAATACTTATGAGTCAATCTAATAAAGGAAGTAAAAGATCTCTACATTGAAAACTACAGTAACATGGAAAAAGAGATCAGAACTCATATTAGAAAATGGAAAGATGTCCCTTGCTCTTGGGTAGGAAGAACTAACATAGCAAAAATGGTCACACTCCAAAAATTGCTACAGAAATTTATTGTGATCCCAATACAAATACCATTAACATACCTCACAGAATTATGGAAAGCATTCTCAAAACTCATTTGGAACCAGAAGACATCTAGAATAGCAAAAGCAATTCTGGGCAACAAAGGCAAGTCAGAGGACATCAGAATCCCTGACTTGAAATTATATTACAGAGGTACTGTGATAAAACTAGCATGGTACTGGCAAAAAATAGACCAGAGGATCAATGGAATAAAATAGAAGATGTAGAAACAACCCCCAAAGCACTCAGCCACCTTATTTTTTTTTATTCATAAATATTTTATTTTATTTTTTTATTTTAAAGATAAAAGGAGGGAAACATTAACAGACATACAACATTTTACAACATATCACAAGCACAATACAGACAATACAGAGTTACAAACAAAGTGGTAGGGAATTAACAATGGTGGTTGTATTACATATTGATATCTTCAAAGTCAGCCACCTTATTTTTGACAAGGGCCAAACATGTTCACTGGAAGAAAGGTAGCCTCTTTAATAAATGATGCTGGAAAAACTGGCTTCCTTCATGCCAAGGACTAAAACTAGATCCAAGTCTATCACCAGGCACTAAACTAAAATCAAAATAGATATAAATATTAAAACAGAAACACTAAATTTGCTGGAATGTAGAATAGATAGAACTCTGGAAGACATAGGTGTAGACAAAGATCTTATTAACAAAACCCTAATCTCATAGGAACTATCACAAAAAATCAAAAACTGGGATCTCATCTTATTAAAAAGCTGTTGCACAGCAAAAAAAATCTCCAATAGGATTAAAAGACACCCATAGAGTGGGAAAATATTTATGCTAGCTGTTTTTGAGACAAAGGACTAATATCTAGAACATATACAGAAATGAAAAAAATCAGGCTCCCCAAGTTGGAAGACCCAATGCAAAACTGAGCATCTGAAATGAATAGACACTTCTCAGAAGAAGAGGTAAAAATGGCAAATAAATATATGAAGAAGTGTTCAACATCACTGGTTATCTGAGAGATGAAAATTAAAGCAACTCTTTTTGGATTTTAATGAGCCTTGCCTAAATCTGCCATCTCACATGAATTAATATTGATTTCTTTTACATCCAACATATTCATATATAAATTTTCTAAAGGATAAAATGCAGTAAGAAAATGCAGAAAGTATATCAATATTTCTAATATAGTCTTGTATAACTATACATTCAGATTAAGAATTAAGCCTGAAAGACAATAATATTATACATTTTTCTTTCTGTGTGTACCTTACATTGTAATGTTTGCCACACAGCTTTACTTTAGCTCACATTCTCTCTTTCACTGTCCTGTCTTTCTACCCTTTATATTTGCATACCGTTTCTTCACATCACCAATCAAGCTCATGCCACAGGCCCTTTGTACTTGCTGTCCCCAGCATGGATTTCTCCCTCCACTCAGAGCTCTGACTCACTGGGAACCTGTCACAGAATCCTTCCCTGTCTTCCTTCTTCACTGCTCAGTCTCCCCTCATCAAGCACACTGGCCCTGCCTCCTAAGTCATTCTCTGCAGTTGTTGTCAGCCCTTCGCTACTCTTCATGCTTATTTACCTTCCCCAAGAGAATGTGAGCTCCAGGACAGCAGTGACTGCATCAGTTTTCTCATAACATGATCAGTAGCTGAGAGTGGGTCTATTGCACTGCAGATTCCTCAGGAACATTTGTTAAGTATATGAAAATATACTCGAGCTTTGATATTGTAAAAACATGTTAAGCCCTTGAATCACTGGTTATGTTAGTCAGTCATGCATAATAAAAATGTTTTAGATCAAAATTTAAAGCATCTGAAGAGACAGTGTTCATTTTGTGATTTGCTGAAACATCTTTTCCTACCTTCTCAGACTCCTCACTCCAATCTGAAAGATTCCTTGGAAATCCTATCATGAAAATAGAACATCTCAAGCCCCTCATTATTTTTATTTAAAATGTCTGACTCATTAAGTCACAAATGACACCAAATAACTACTATTTGGTAATTCTGAAAGATACATTGAGCTGGGCATGTTGGTACATGCCTGTAATCTCACCACTCAGAAGTGTGAGGCTGGGGGACAGCCATGAGATTGAGGCCAACCTGTATGACATAATGAGTTCAATGCCAGCTTGAGCTACATAGAAACACTCTGTCTCAAAAAAAAAAAAAAAGAAGAAGATAGATACAGTGAATATAAAATATCTTAAAGGTAATATATCTAGCTATATGTATACCTAAAATATAAGATATCTGGTGCTATTGTAGCAATTTCTACATACACACATTATAGAATTGACTGATATGATTTTAAATGTACATGTAGGAAATATACATAGTAACCACTGTTAGTAGAACACAAACTACATTCAGTGTACTCATAAAAGTGCAATCTTTTTATTTTCCATTTTGATCTGAGAGCTCAGTAGCCTACAAAACCTAAGTACAGCTTTGTTTGTCCTGACACAATTTATTTATATTCACTTCCGTGCCTATGGTGACTGTTCTTGTGTGGGAATCATTTCTCATTCTTTTGTTAGTATTATTGAATTTTAAGAGTTATTTTGGATTTATACAAGTTTTCAAAGTAGGGCAGAATGTTCCCATGTGACCCTGCAGCAGGTCCATGATAGACCACAAAGGGCCAAAGTCCTCATTCTGAAATATACAATATTACTCTACTTGACCCCAAGGAACTAATCAACTGTACATAACTGCAGGATTTTAGGAATGAAAGACTATCAAGGTTATCTGCGTGTGCTCACATAGAAACCCCACAGGTCCCTATGAAACGGAGTCAGAAACGTTTAGCCATAGATAACAGGGAGCCGGTGAAGTGACTGGCAGAGCCAGAGTGATGTGACCACAGGCATGGAAGCTGGCGACCTCCGGTGGATGGGAGAGGCAGGAAAGGGAGTCTGCGGAGAGGAGGAAGGACCCTGAGAGACCATGGATTTCTGCTCCCTGGGATTATTATGCACTTCCGGTTCATACCACCGTGAGTCAGTATGAGTTGATGTGACTTCCAGGTGTGCCGAAGTTTATGACAGCGGTCATGGTAGGATGTGACAAAAACCCTTGCTGGTCTCCTCTGTGTTACAATCTTATTTGACTGTGCTACATTTATTTAGGTAAATTCACCAGTGAATCCACCTGAATCGAGTTTTTGCTTCTTAGGAAGTTTTTTTTTTAATTTTACTACCTCTTTTTGTATACTTTTTATGAGCTTACCTTTCGTGGTCATTTTGACATTGGAGAAGAGCCAGAAGTCACAAGGTGACAGATCTAGTGAACAAGGTGGGTGAGGATTTTCATTTGACAGGAATCGCCACAACATTTTGAATCAAGCTGGCACATCCAAGAAGCCGGAAAAAGACACCTATGAAGGAGGACTTCCATAAGGAATTAAAAGTGCCAAGAAGGATGAAATACATGTGCTCAGTATGAGGGGCATTAGTTTGTAAGTTGTTAATGGCAATGTGTCTCTTACTACAATTTATTTTTTAATTTAAACACACCATTTTTTTACATCTCTACCTTCAGCAAATAAAAGGTGACTTTCAGGACAGACGTGGAAGCTTTTAGGTTGTTTATTGAAGACTTCGGGATCAAAACCCAAATCTCTGAGCTTATCTGATTTTTATGCATTTTGGCCAGTGAAATCAGGAGAAACCAAGCAAAATCACTACACTTATGCATTTAACAAGTATTTAAGAGAACTGTACACATGATGTGCCACTTATTTTGGGACACTATGACAAAAAAAACCCCTCAGACTAGGTAATTCATAAGCAACAGAAATTCATTTCTCAGAGTTCAGTAGGTTGAGAAGCCCACCATGTTGGTGCCAGCAGAGTCAGAGCCTGGTGAGGGTTTGGCCCTCCTCAGGAACCTTGTTGCTACATTTTCAAGCTGTGGGTTGTGAGGGAGGAATGATGCTACGGTAATGTCACATGGTGGGAAAGAGTGCTGTGCTTCATATAGTGAAAGCGAGAAAGACCAAAAGGCCTAGCTCATCCTCCAAGCCCTTCTATCAGGGCCCTAACTGCTACAGTGGTGCTAGAGCTCAATCACTAATTTAACTTGATTATTTTGTATGGTCTCACTTCTTACTATCATTATCCTGCATTCCAGACTCCAGCAAGTGAATTTGGGGTATTACCACACATACTTTCAAATCCTAGCATAAGGTCACACAGATGCTTGTTTTCTCTTGAAGTTTCTTAGGAATTAGCACTGGGGATATTTTTGTATCTATATTATTGTCCAGTCACACTAAGGGTTACCAGGCTGTCCTTACTACTGAAAATGCTCCTTAGTATTTTAAAATCTAATCAGTTTAAAGACCCAAACCCAGAAACATTAGAACCAACTCAGAAACTCATCCATAAAATTCTACTCCTCTAGAGCCAAAATCTTGGATATTGGATTTACCAGGTAATCAGAACCAGCATTATTTGTAATATATGCTTCCCCTCCCTCTCATCCCCCCATCTCTCAACCTGGCTCATGTGTTTATTGAAAATAAGAAATCCAAATCCGTAGGTGGCTGGTATGTTCAGGACCTGGGAGAGCTGAGAGTTTCCTGATTAGGGCAACTGTATAATAACAAAGGTGTTTCAACAGCATACAAAATCTCTACTTCAACTGTCTTCAGGAAAATCCAGGGTGAAAAGGAAAATGCTCTGCACTAGGGAGGAGTTTGGAAGACCAGTTTATTGTAACACTAGCGGGCTGATGGGAACCAGTTCCAAATCATCAGCCCAGAGTCAGTCTTGAGTTCAGTTTAAATACAGTTTGTAAGCAGAAAGTATAAAACTCACAGCTGGTTCCTACATGATTGGCTACGTGGATTGCAAGAATTAAGTCATATATTGTCAGGTAGATTTGTTTTAAGCAGGTTTACCCAAAAGGAATTGTTTACCATTAGACAGGAACATCCTGGGAGGGAGGGGTTTTAAACAGAGTGGGTATAGTTGAATGCATCTTTGACTAGGCCAGTCTGTTTTGGGCATAACGTATAAAGTTGTTGAAGCAACCCAAAATAAAACTAGCTATATGCATATTTTAAGTGGAAAACCACAGATACTCAGGCTGGGTGTGGTCAGGTTGACCTGGCCAGCTATTTGGAAGAAGCAGCAGAATGCAGTCAGGGCTAACTCAACTTAACACTCTAACCATGTGGCAAGCAGCCTGGACATAATCACAGACTGTTGATTGATTTTTAATTTTTACTATAAGATTTTTATAAGTTTGCTATTACACTATGATATAATATCCCCACATTTCACTCTATTACTGTCACAAAATACATCCCTGTATACTTTGTTCCCATTAAATGAAGTTATCATTTAATTTCTTATTCATCTATAAAACTATGTAGGAAAAACAGAATACTCACAAATGTAAACAATAACATTGATTTTACACTTTTATATAGTTACTTTAACTAGTTTCCATTATTTGTTTTCTTATACTAAATTTTCATTTCATTCTAACTTGATTTTTATTTAAAACTGAAACATAGTACTTTCATATGTCTGTGACATGTTATGTGATGTTCATGTGGTTTAAGTAACTTGTGACTTAATGGATTCTATCAGTTTCCAGCTGCAGGATTTTTTCTTTTTACTGTTTTTGCCAGAAAAGCTCCACTTGGCTGGATTCTCAAACTTTATTTATCTCGGAAGGTCTACAGTTGACCATTTGTTCTGAAGGATTTTTTCAGAATATAAATTTGTTTCACAGGTTTTTGTTTTACTTAGTTAGTTACTTTGTTTTAATGACATTTTCTTAACTAAGTCATTTTACTGCTTCTGGATTTCATGGTTTCTTATGAGAAACAGCCCATTAATCAGATTAAGAATCCTGTCTGTCTTGCATGAAAATATTGTCTGTTTCCTGCTGATCCTATGATCCTCTCTTTGACGGCAAACAGTTTGAATACAAAGAATGAGTGAATCTCTCCCTGCTCACTCTTAAGATTTGCATCTTTTATGGAAGTGGAAGTTCGCATCTCTTATCAAATTTGAGTTTATGAACTTATTATTCAATTGTTATTCTTTATTCTCTTTTTACCAACCAATTTGAGCTCCTTTTGGAACTCAAATTATATATCTGTTGTTGCACTGGTGGTGAACAATGAAGCCTTGGGTTCCATGAAGATTTGTGGAGGTTGTTTTTTTAAAGGTAAAACAAAATTTCATAACAAAATGGTACAATAACAGTAGTTAACATATTACATGTTCTTATCTTTAAAGTAGTCACTCAGGGTACAAGACATAGGTATAAAAAATTCTCCAATTGATATTAATACAAACCTTTCTTTTTAGAAGTTGATTTTTTTTGTACCTGGAATTGAACTCATGACCTCATGTTTGCCAGGTAGGTACTGTTCCAGTGAGAAACCTTTCTTTTTAATAAACTAGGAGACACTAATATTATAGTGACCTGCATTTTCTCCCTTTTCCTCACTATCCTTTCCCTTTTCACCCATCCTAGTTTCTTTTTCACTTTGAACAGTGTCTTCTTTTTCACTTTAAACAATGTCTTCCTATATCTATTTTACATTTTAGACCTCATTTACTCTTTCAGTTTCTCACACCAGGGAGACAACATGATCTTTACACATGTAAATCTGATTTATTTCACTTACTAGTATGATCACAAGTTGCATCCATTTACCTTTTCAAAGTCTCAAGTTTATCCTTCTTTATGACTCAGTAGTACTCCATTGTATAAAAATACCACATCTTTTTAAATCCATTCCTCGGTTGATGGGCATTTGGGTTGTTTCCAAAATTTAGCTATTACAAATTGTGCTGCTATAAACATGGGTGCATATATGTTGCTGTAGCATACTGTAGTATTGTAAATTCTTCTGGGAAAATACACAGAAAGGGAATAGCTGAGTCAAATGGAACCCCTAATCCTAGTTTTCTTTAGAAATCTCACACTGATTTCCACAGTGGTTGTACCAGTCTACACTCCCACCAACAGTGGAGAAGTGTTGCTTTTTCTCATGATGAGATACCAGTTGTTGATTTCTTTGGACTATTCTGCTGCATCTTTAGCATACAAATAATGCTAACTGTATTACTGTGTGAGATCGAAAAATAGAAAGATGTAAAATTGAATACCAAAAATTTTAAATGGGAAAAATGGAGTGCATGTAGAGCTTTCTTATCCACATTTTTTCCTGAACTTCTAGTCTGTTCTTATTTTTCACCATAATCTTAACTGCTATCATTTCAAAAACTTGTTATAAGCAAAAATACTCTTCATAAGCTTTGTAGTAAATATAAATAAAAAATTTAAATAGATAAACCCATTGTTATAATCAAGGAATCAAAGCACACTTCTACAATATATTATCTAATCACTAGTGAAAGAAAATGAAAGAAACTATAATAAAAACAAGTTGCAAAATGGCTGTAGTAATACACTATCTCTCAATAGTTGACTTGAATATAAGGGAACAAACCCTCAGAATGAAAGAGAGCAAATGAGATTAGAAAAAGTATCTAATTACATATTGCTACTCTGAAGCACATTTCACGTGTAAAGACAACACACAGACCAAAAGATATTCCTTCTCAGTAGAATCCAAAAGAAAAAAATACCTGAAGCAGCCATACCTCCTTGCACAAAATATATCAGCATTACCCTGATACCAAGCTCAGGTAAGGGTACAAAAATAAGGAAACAAATGCTCTATATCCTTGAGGACATAGACACAAGTCTTCTCAGCACAATTTGAAAACACTGAACCAGCAGAGTATTATTCAGCATAACTGGGGCTGGGGATGTAGCTCAGTGGTGTAAGCGCCTGCCTGGCAAGTGCAAGGTCATGAGTTCAATCCCCGGTACCTCAAAAAAAGAAAAAAAAAAAAAAAAGAGAGAGAGAGAGATTATTCAGCATAACAAAATGAGATTTACCATAGGAATGAGAGGATTGATCACCATATGCAAATCAATAACTGTGATATAACACATCAACAAAACAAAAGAAAATGACCCATATGGATGGAGACAGAGTGAGAGCAAGAAAGAGAGAAATACAGAATTTCAGAAACAAATAAACTGTTGGAATGAATACATTATTTCAGCAAAGCTGAAGAATAAAAAAAATCTAAAAATATAAAAACATTTCTATTGTGTCATACCCAGTTATCTGAAATAGAACTCAAGAAAAAAAGTCTTCCACAATAACTGTGAAAACTACTCTGCCTGGCCAAAGAAACAAGGAACAGTTTGAAGGGAAGACCTGCAGAGTGAGAAAAATATTTGAAACCAAAACACTTGAAAAGGAAGTGATCCCCAGAGTACCAAGAACCTCCACAGCACTTGATAACAAAAACCAAGAGAGTGATGGAAAATACCAGTGGACCAAAAGAGACATTTCTCAAAAGCAGACATACTTAAAAAAAAAGATCGATGATATGTGAAAAATGTTGAACTTCACTAATCATGAGAGAAAATCCAGTCAAAGACATTCAGACGTGTCCTCACTGCAGTAAGAATGTCTTCATCACAAAGACTGCAGATAAAGAGACCTACCAAGGATGTGGAGCAAAGGGAAGCCCTGGCACTGTGGGTGGGAATGTGAATTAGTACAAATACTGTGGAAATCTAGAGTAGATTAAGAGTAGAACTACTATGGGATCTTTCCTTCCCTCTTCTGCATACAAATCCAAAGGAAATGAAATCAGTATGCCAAAGAGATTCCATGTTCCTGTGGTGATGAACTGGAAACATGGACATGTCCATCCTGAATGGCTACAGGTGTATGTGGTGCATGTGCACCAAGAACCGTAGTCATCCAGAAAAGAGGGAAATTCTGTCACCTGGGACAGTATGGATATAGCTGGAGTCATTACGCTAAGTAAATGAGCCAGGTTAGAAGATGTTACTGAATAATCTCACTGGTTTATGGACTGTAATGAAGATGAGGTCATAGATTTGAGAGGTGAATGAAGCTGGCTGGAGAGAGCAGGGCAAGGAGGGAGGGGAAGGCGGATGAATTGTTGCTAAGTCGCTGCGGGGGTAGAGAGCTCCTGTGTGCCCCGGCAGAGTAGGATGACGATAGATAACAATTGTGTACTGTGTTCTTCAGGTGGGTAGAACAAAGGAGGAGCTCACTGTAAAGAATAAATATTTGGAGGAGCAGACTTATGTTTTTTTGTTCTTTTTTTCGGTACACGGGAATCAAACTCTAGACATCATAATTGCCAGGCAGAGACGATTCCACTGAGCTATATTCCCAGCCCAAGAGCAGACTTGTTGATCTTGGCCTAAATACTACAA
>NW_004955511.1:3251593-3254065 GCF_000276665.1 Chinchilla lanigera | reverse complement strand
ATATTCCCAGCCCAAGAGCAGACTTGTTGATCTTGGCCTAAATACTACAATGGTAGAAAAAAAAAAACCACTACTACAGGTATATAAACATGCATCTCACAATAACTCTGCAATACATAAAATATTTATGTTTTCACTCATCAGTTAACATTACATTCATTTTAAAGTATAACCATCTTGGTCCCTCAGGCAGTTTAATAGCTTCTTTCCTCAGAGACTAGGGGGAGGCCTCCAGAGATCACAGTGTCTCCATAATCGTCTCCAGATCTCCATGTAGACATCTCTGGGATCACAATAGGGCTTGAGCTGACAACATTTCAGAAGGGACACGTTGCTGCCTTTGTGACTGGACATCATTGACCCACCTGAGTGAGAGTCACTGTCCCCACCTGCAGGAGTGCTTCTGACCTGAGGGGCTGGCTGTGAGCCTGAAGCCATGGCCTGGGAAATCCCTCAAAGGTAAGTTTCATTTGTGGACTTCTTTGAGAAGTGAATCAGACTTATTATTTACGGACACACTTCCGTGAGAGAATAATCACACCATGTTTATAGAAAAGGGGAACATTATTCTTCCAGTGCCACAGAAGGAACTTATGGTGCTTATGGGTCATGACCCATGTCAATGTCCCCTTCTCCATTTTTCCCTCCTTGCCTTAGGGACGCTGGAAACTGTGATGGCTGTTGGAGACCAAGGGAGCTCTTCTCACAGCACATCCGCCATGCTCCGGGAACACTTCTATGATTTCAAACCATTCTTCATCGACCCTTGTTCCTCACTGGCAGACAGGTGAGCTCCTACTTCTGATACACATTTGACTCAGAAATGTAATTTATGCAAAATCAGTGTCCTAACTGTACTTAGGATAAATTATTTAACAAGAGATGTTTAAATATTTCTTAAATAGTGAGGTGAGCCTATGGTATAAATGGTTTTCATAGACTTCAGTGATTCACAAGACAAATAATGCTTCTTTGCCAAAAAATGAACAAAAATGAAGAGAGATGATGCTTTTAATGTTTACTGACATCTTTTTCACTATATGTTTGTATCTCACTTACAGCTTAAAAAAAAACTACACAAATATAAACCCAGGACAGTGAATTGATTCTTTTTTAATTTGCAAAAGGTGCCTGAATGAATTAGTATAATCAGAACTGCTTGTTCTTGGAAGGCGGCTTTAACGCTTGGATCTCCAGTCTTCTACCTATTACTTATGGAATATTGCAGCATAGCATATACTCTTGGGTCTGCTTTTTATGTATGGATGTGTGAGTGTATTATACATAACACATCCACACCATTTCTACGTAAATTGTTCACCAAGTGCTACCCAACACAGGTGTGTCAGAAGAAACCCTGTGTGATAAAATTGATGAAACAGTATCTTTATGGGATGGTGGACAAACTTAGGATGAAAGAGGCATAGAAAAAAGGGTGGTAGAAAATAGTAATTTGGGGTTGATATCCTCCCAAAGATTGCAAAATAGATAAATAAATTTTAAATAATGTTAACACACCACAGGAGATTTACATAAAATATTTAAGTCCTACCACTCTGAGAATTCACTGTATGAGGACAGTGACAAGTGAAGCAGTGAGGTGAATAACATGGACTTCTCCCAAACTCAAACATGGATTTCAAGGAAGCAGTTTTGACAAAGGATCCCTGTGTGGAGCTTCAGCAGCTGCAGTCACACGCGTGGAGGAGAGTGAGGTGGAAGCAGTGGAGAGCATGGAAACTCACAGAGGTGTAATGTGGGGGGAGGGAAACTGGAGGAACCTTCAGGACTTCAAGGTCACCTGAGACTGTGTGTCACAGTCCTCCTGGGTCAGAATGTTTCAAAGCATTATTCCATCCTAGTAATGACATGATAGTTGGCCTCATCAGGATGAGCTTGACCACCCCCCCAATTTACTCTCCTGGTTATTATCTGTTCTCACATTAGTGCCCAAATGTCAGTCCCATTGCTGTATTTGTTCACTGTAGATCATGGAGGACTCACGACTGCTAGGTGCAAATGTGCGGTCTGACCTCTGTCCCTTCAGAGAACCTTAAACGCTCTGGCTGCTGTATCTGCCTCCCTCAGAATGCCCTGTGCCAGTGAGCGTGTGCACCCGTTATCTCACCCCAGCCCTGTGCGCGTGGATGAGCCGGGAGGGGCGGGAGTCAGACTCATCCCCAACTTCATCCAGAGCTGGTGCTGTCAACTGCATCACGGTCAGTAAGCGGAGACGTGCTGGTGGTAATGACTACAGCGAGGAAAGCTCTCCAGTTCCATTCAGAGCACGCTGACTCATTGAGGCATTTGATACCAATACTGATAACGATCATTTCATGTTGGCGGGTGGGTAGTTTTAGCTCCAGATAAATTACTATAGAACATGTAAATCTATTCACTATAAGGCCAAACACAGAGTTTGAAAGAAAGGAGAAACTGAGTAATTATAAATTGTTTAATTCAGTTTGACTT
>NW_004955511.1:3210065-3250912 GCF_000276665.1 Chinchilla lanigera | reverse complement strand
GATGACCCACGCCTGCAGCTTCCCCTCCTCATGACCTTCCTCCTCATCTACACCATCACTGTGCTTGGGAACCTGGGGATGATCCTGCTGATCCTCCTGGATGCTCGTCTGCACACCCCCATGTACTTCTTCCTCGGTAACCTGTCTCTGGTGGATTTCTCTTCCTCCACAGTTGTCACTCCCACAGTCATCGCTGGGCTCTTCACAGGAAACAAGCTCATTTCCTACAACGCCTGTGCTGCTCAGATGTTCCTGTTCGCAGGCCTTGTAGGTGTGGAAAATTATCTCTTGGCCTCAATGGCCTATGACCGCTATGTGGCAGTGTGCAGACCCCTGCACTACACCACCACCATGACCACAAGTGTGTGTGCGGGTCTCGTCCTAGGCTGCTATGCCTGCTCATTCCTGAATGCCTGCATCCATGTTGGGAACACATTCAGTCTCCTTTTGCAGCTCCAATGTGGTCCATCACTTTTTCTGTGACGTTCCACCGGTCATGGCTCTGTCCTGCTCTGACAAACACATTAGTGAGCTGGTTCTTGTTTATCTCGTGAGCTTCCATATCTTTTTTGCTGTTTTGTTTATTTTAACATCTTATGTCTTCATTTTTGGCACCATCCTGAGGATGCACTCCCGTGCAGGACCTCGCAAGGCTCTGTCCACCTGTGCCTCCCACTTCACTGCCGTCTCCATCTTCTATGGGACTGCGATGTTCATGTACCTGCAGCCCAGCTCCAGTCACTCCATGGACACTGACAAAATCGCCTCTGTGTTTTACACCATAGTCATCCCCATGCTGAACCCCATGGTCTACAGCCTGAGGAACAAGGAGGTCAACAGCGCCTTCTTAAAAGCCAAGAGTGCATTCACTTGTTTGAGGCCCCGTAAGCTGTAGGAATTTGATTGTAACTGTGAGGTGAACCATTTCTGGGTTTCTTTTAGTTTTTGCCCAAGTGCTGTGTTACATTCTGAGGCCTATGTTTAAAATAAATTACTGAAATAATACTCTCATTTGTGCGAAAGTCTTTGAACATGAAGAAATGCTACTGTGTCCAGAAATAAATGAAGAGTGCGAATGCTTAAAATATCCTGATGTCTGCTGCCTAAACCATCCTTAAGGATATTGATGCATGCATGGATTACAGAGACATTCTTTTTCATATCTCATGTCAAAGCAAATATATGTACAACAGGCTCAAAACTGCCCATAAATAAAAGAAATGTCCACAGGGGTTCATAATGACAAATGGAAATGTATGTGGTCGGTTTCACTAGACATGAATATAATTGCTATTTGTGGCACTTAATTTTATGTTTATTTGGCTGAATTATGGGATAACTCGGGTAGCTAGGAAAATGTTTTTGACTTTTTTGGTGTGTCTGAGTCTGGTATTTAAAGTAGTGGGTTAGTGAAGAAGATCTGTACTCTTCTTTGTGGGGGCAAGCTCTCTGTCTCTGTCTGTCTCTCTCATTTAGAACACCCTCCTTCTGACACTCTCAGACATCAGTTAGTGATCTGTACCTCTTCTTCATCTTCAGTGTCCACACTCATCCCAGGCCCAGTCCCTGCCTCTGTCTCAGGCATTTGTCTCAGACTCAGTGAGCCCCCTGCCAGCCTTGTCCTTTGGAGCACAGACAGAGCATCATGGGACTTTTTACCTTGCCTGTTATATACCATGGTACCCTTAACAAACATCCTCTGATGTGTCTGTTCTGTTATTTCAGTTTTACCTGAGAACACTGAATAAAGCATTAGTGTTTAAAAACTGTGATTGAATATTTGGATTTTGTAATAGGTTATAATTTGGGCTCTGATTTCATTAATTTCTTTGATTATATTCTTATAGTCCTAATTTGAGAAAATACATTATACATCACAAAATAAAAGAGGTACTCTGCATAATTTAATGAGCCATGTACAAATCTGGCATCTCAAAAGAATTAATATTTATTTTTATGTCATCATTCTATACATCCAACATGATCATATTTTCAAAAGGATAAGATAGAGCAAGAAAATGCAAAAAACCAGCCATCTTTTAAATATATTCATATATCATTACACATTCAGATTAAGAATTAAACCTAAAAGCCACTAATATTGTATATTTTTCTTTCTGCATGTATCTTACACTGTAATATTTGCCACGCAACTCTACTTTACTTCGGTCACATTCTCTCTTTCACTCTCCTGTCTTTTTATCCTTTGTATTTGCATGGATTTTTTTGCCCTTTCTTCACATCATCAATCAAGCTCATGCCACAGGCCCTTTGTACTTGCTCTTCCAGGCATAGATTTCTCCTTGCACTCAGGGCTCTGACTCACTGGGACTCCAGTGTAGGTAACCCAAGCACTTGTAACCCAAGAGTCCTTCCCTGTCGACCATCATCCCTGCTCAGTCTCTGGTTGTCAAGCACACTGGCCCCGCCCCCTAAGTCATTCTCTGCAGTTGTTGTCAGCCCTTCGCTACTCTCCATGCTTATTTACCTTCCCCAAGAGAACGTGAGCTCCAGGAGAGCAGTGACTGCATCAGTTTTCTCATAACATGGTGATCAGTAGCCGAGAATAGGTGTATTGCATGCAGATTCCTCAGGAACATTTAAGTGTATGAAAATATACTTGACCTTTTATATTAATTGTGCAAATACGTTGAGCCCTTGACTCATTGGTGGTGATAGTGAATCGTGTAGCATAAGAACCTTCTAAATCAGCATGCAGCACATTTGAAGAGACAGTGTTCATTTTGTGATTTGCTGTAACAGCTTTTCCTACCTTCTCACCTCCCTCACTTGTAGACAAAACAATTTTCTGGAAATCTCATCACATACATCATCTCAAAACTTTCATTTTTGTTTTACTTGAAATGCTGACTCATTACAAGGCAAACGACATCAAGTAAGTACTGTTTGCTAATTCACAAAATGAAAAATTTAAGCCTCTATATTTAGTTGTATTTGAGGAATTTCTACATATAGACAAATTGTACAATTGACTGAACTGATTTTTAATGTCCTAATTTTAGGATTGCTTTGGATTTATAAAAATTTTCAAGACAGTGCAGAAGGTTCCCATGTGTCCCTAGAGTGAATCCATGATGGACCACAAAGGGCTGAAGTCCTAATTCTGAAACATTTCAGTATTACTCACTCAGTGTGGCCCAAGGCCCTATGCAGATGGCAGTATCTGCAGGATTTGGGGAAGGAGAGACCATCAGGATTATCTGCGTAGTTTCCATTGTGCTCACATGGAAACCCCAAGGGTCCCTGTGAAGCAGAGTCAGAAATGTTTAGCCATAGATGACAGGGAGCTGCTGACGAAGTAGCTGGCACATTTCAGCTCCTGGGATTATTATGCGCTTCCGGTTCATACAATCTGAAAGACTTACTGTGAGTTGATGTAACCTGTAAGTGTGCAGAAGTTCATGACAGCGTTCATTGTTGGAATGTGATAGACAGAAAAAACCCTTGCTGATTTCTTCTGGGCGACAATCTTATGTGACTATGGGACATTTTTTTGGGTAAATTCACCAAGGAAGCTACCAGAATTAGGCCTTCCATTCTTGAGAAGTTTTATTTTGTTTTGTTTAATTTCCTTCATCTACACTTGTTACAAGCTTACCTTTCATGGTCATTTTGACTATGGGATAAGCCAGAAGTCACAAGGTGACAGATCTGGTAAGGTGGACCAGGACACGGCTTTCACTTGACAGAAATTGCCATAAGCATTTGAATCCACGCAGCACACTGACATAGGCAGAAAAAGAGACTCACAGAGGAGGAATTCCATGAGAAGAAGGTGCCAAGAAGGGTGAGATAAATGCCTTCCAAGTGAGCAGTAGTGATTTGGATGTGATGAATGGCAATATTACTATATTTTTTTCCCAAAGTTACACCAAAAAGTCTATACTTTTACCACATATTTTACCTAAAGGAGATTAGGGTCTCTTTCAGGACTGATAGGTAAGCCTTTGGGTTATTTGTTGAGATATTAAGATACTAACTCAGATCTTTCAGGTGACCTTATTTCCCTGTTCTTTAGACAGTGATATTAGGAGAAACCAAGTCAAAGTCACAGCATTCATGCTTTTGAGAAATACTCCAAAGAACCACACACATAGTGTGTTCTTCAGTTTTGGACACTATTCCAAAACTACTCTATGAGTTACAGTGGATAATTCATAAGGAATAGAAATCCCTTTCTCAGGGTTCAGGTGGCTGGGAAGCCCACGTGCGCGACAGCATAGTCAGAGCCTGGCGAGCGCTTGTTCCTCCTCAGGGACCTTCTGCTGTATTTTCACAGGGTGCGGGGGAAGAACATGTCGTAGCATCACAGAGCCCAGAGTGCTGTGCTTCAGACAGCACAAGGCGGAAGGAACAAAAGGCCCCGCTAGCCCTCCAAGCCCTTCCACGCGGGTACTGATGTCCACCATGGGGCCGAGCTCAGTTACCTCCTAACTCAGCCTGCATCTCTCCTAGGCTCTCACCTTTTAGCACAGCACTACTGGCTTCCAGGTGCCAACACAGATGGGGGGCACACTTTCATGTCATCACACAAGTTGTCTCAGGTCCTCCTTTTCTCTTTAATGTTTTCCTAGGATTTAGCAATGTCATATTGAGTGGATGTTGCCAAATCATACCATGGACAACCACTCTTTCCTTACTACCGAAGGTAACCACTAACATTTTAAAATCTAATTAGTTTAAAAAGCTAAATCCAGAAACTTGAGAACCAGTTGACAAACTCATCCTTAAGATTCTGTTCCTCTAGATCCCAGATCTGATTTACAGGATTTTCTGGACAGTAAGAGTTAACAGAAAGTACATGTATACATGTTCTTTCTCTCTCCTCTCTCTCTCTCTGTCTCTCTGTCTGTGTCTCTGTTTCTCTATTCTCTCTCACCTTCTCTCTCCCTCTGTCTTTTTCTTTCCCTGTCTCTCTCTGTCTGTCTCTGTCTGTGTCTCTCTTTGTCTCTCTCTCTTGGTCTCTATCCCACTCTCTGTCTTTCTCTGTCTCTGTCTGTCTGTCTGTCTGCCTGTCTCTCTCTCTTTCTCTCTCTCCCTTTCTTTCTCTCCATCTCTCTCTGTCTCAACCTCGCTCCCTTGGTTATGGCTGCTGAGAAGTATGAATCTACTGGTGTCCAGCATGCTCATGATCTGGGAGAGCCAAAGATTTCTGACCTGTGTAACTGTGGGACAAAGATGTTTCATATCATACAAAACCTCTGCTCCTATACAGTTTTATCCTCATGCTTCATTCTATTACGGTCACAAAGTACATCTTTATATGTTCTGTTCCCATTAAATTAGCTTATTTTTAATCTCATTCATCTATAAAACTATATAAGAATAACAATAGTCACAAATCTAAAAATAATGTTTAATTTTAGACTTTTCTTGCAAGCCATTTTTAATTTTTCTTATAATTTTAAAATTTTTATTAGTACATGTTTGCAGTAAATAAAGATTACATTCACCGGCATTGGAACATGGTGGACTCCACCTATCTCAGTTCTTTTTTTCTCTCTCTCCCCTTTTTAAAAAAATCTTTTGCCAGCGTCAGATTCAATCATTTATTTTATAAGACATTATCAATTTAATTTTTACAAATAGAGGCTAACTGGCAGACTAACAGGCCGAAAACCACATAAAATGCCTAAGACAATTGTATTAATTCAAGGTGCACTTTTAGATACATTGCAGTGTTGGAGTACAATAAATTTTTCCTTCTTTTTTTCCTATTGACTGCCTTTTATTTTATACTTTATTTATCTGTTAGTTTTCTCATATGAGAAACCATGTGACATTGGAGTTTGTGTGTATGAATTACTTCCCTTAACATTAGATTTCAAGGCGCATCCATTTTCTGACAAGTGCCTCAAGCTTTCCCTTGAGTGGTGCTCCATTGTGTATAAGTACCTTATTTTCTTTATCCATCCACCTGTCTGTGGGTGTGTAGGCTGCTTAGAAGATTCAGCTATTATGAGTTGTGCTGCTATAATATGGGTATATGTGAATCACTGTGTAAGATGTTTTTTAATTCTTTCAGGCAGCTACCTAGAAGGGGAATAGCTGGGTGAAATGGGATTACTGCCTTTAGTTTTTTGAGGAACCCCCCTGCTGATCTCCACAGTGCTTGTATCAGTCTACACTCCCTGAAGCCCTCTCCCTTGCAGCCTTGCTGGCATTTGTTATTGGCAGATTTCCTCAGAATAGCCATTCTTTCTGGAGTGAGATGGAATCTCTGAGATGTTTTAATTTGCATTTCCCGAAAGGCCAGAGATGTTGAACTTTTTTTTCATGTATTTATTGGCCATTTTTACTTCATCTGAGAAGTGTCTATCCTCTTCAAATGCCTATATTTCTATTAGATCTTTAAATTTGGGAGTCTAATTTTTTAGTTCTTTATATATTCTGGATATTAGTGTTTGAGGAATAGCTGGATATTTTTTTTCTGATTCTATAAATTGTCTCATCACTCTTCAAATTCTCCCATTTGTTGATTTTTAGTGTTATTTCTTGTGTAATTTGGATTTTCTTCATAAAGGTTTTGCCTACACCTATGTCTTCAAGAAGTTTATCTTTTCTCGTCTTCTGGCAGATTAAGTGTTTCTGCTTTAATAGTTAGATCTTTGGTCCATTTTGATTTTAATTTAGTTAATGCACAGTGAGAGTTATGGGTCTAGTGTCAAACTTTGGATGTGGCTAGCCAGTTTCCCCAACACTGTTTAACCTCTTGTCACAAGTAAGGTAGCTGAGTGTGCCTGGGGTTGTGTCTACATCCTCTGTTCTGTTTCACTAACCCTCAGCCCTGTGTTTTTCCCCAAAAAAATATGCCCTTTTTATCACTGTAGCTTTGTAGTATAATTTGAAGTCTGGGATTGTGATGACCCTGCCTTTCCCTTATTGCCCAAGTCCTTTTGCTTTTGCTGTTCTAGGTCACTCCTGGTTCCATATGAATTTTATGATTGCCTTCTCTAGTTCTATAAAGAATACTACTGGTATTTTGATTGGGGTTGATTCTACAGGACCATTTGTCTCTTGCTGATTTTATGATCTTCTCTCTGATGGTGAACAGTTTGAATACAAAGTATGTGTGAATATCTTCAAGTTTATCTTTGAGGTTTGCAAGCTTTATGGAAGTGGTTTTATGCCGCTGATCCAATTTGGGTTTGTGGACTTATTATTGAATTATTGTTTATTCCCATTTAAAACTCTCACTTCTGATACTCCAATTATGTATTTGTTGGTTTATTTGGTGGTGAGAAATAAGGCCCGGGCTCCATGAAGTTTTATCCTTTTTTCTTCTCTTCTCCTTGTAAAGAATTACAGCAACATGTCTCTCAAATTCCCTGACTCCTTCTTCTCCCTTCCAAATCACTGCTAAAACCTCCAGTGAATTCTACACTTCACTTTGTGTGGTTTAACTCTAGAATATCTACCCAGTTCCATTTCACAAGATTTGTCTCCTTATCAATAGGAACCATTTGTGGAAAACTCATTTTCCGAGATTCTTGTAGTTCTTTGTCAATCACGTATTTGAGGTCTTTGCATATATTTACACCAGTTGATTTGGTCACTGGTGTTTTTGTCAAGGTGTAGACCTCTTTTAGGTAGTAACTGTCAATTTCTCCTCCCCGCTTTTTTCTGACTGAGCTGAGCTTTCTTGCTCTTTGCATGTGTCAGATCATTGATGAAATTGGCACATTTTTAACATTACAAGGTGATACCTCTGCAAGTCAAGCTCTTCACCCTACCCAAGGTTACTGTATTGTTATTTTGCAGATTTTGTTGTTTATGTACTGAACTTCCTAAACAGTTTTAGAAAAGTATTTGCTTTGTCACATGTGCTGTGATGCCTGGGTTCCTTTCCTTGGTGTCAGCTTTCAGTATTAGAAATGTTTCTATAAAAGTCATGTTAAGGCACATTTAGCCTCAAATTATGCTCTGTAAAATCTTCCAAAATTTCTGAAGATCCTGTAGAATTTATTCTGATAGTTTTCACTTGTATTTTCAGGGTTTTTTTCTATAGAGTAACAGATCCTTATAATACTTTATTATCACATTTTTGGTGTTTCTGTAATAAGGAATTGTACCTATACTCAGGACCTCCCATATAACCCAGTTAAACTCTAATCTTATCGTACTTATTTGAATCACAATTGCACTCCCATATTGTATGAGGTAACGTTTACAGGTGTTAAATATTAGGATCTGATGTTTTGTTGGACAGAGCATCATTTACCCTCTAATAGGTTTGTGATTTAAACTGCTATGGGTAAATGGAGGGTCCTCTTTACACATGTCATACAAGACAATTGCTGATAAGGCATTGCCCTGTACAGAAGTATCTTCTGGAACAACAAGTCACATGATCACCAAGCAGGGGAGAGGACAACTGCAGATCTGTGTGTGCACAAACAGTATAATAATCTTCCCACACGTTATTACCTAGAATTATTCCATATCTTGCCTGCAAAATGGGGGAGAAATGAGGAAATAGTGGATTCAGTTGATACCATTATTTCTGTGACCCGTGCTCTAAAAATGCTACAAGAAATTTAATTTTTAATAAATATTAATATTTAATTAATATTCAACATATGGGACCCTTTATATATTTAAAATTGTGTTGTAACATGAAAAAACTCCATAGATGACTAAACATCACGATCTCCTTTGTTACAGAAGGGAAGCTGAAACTTGAAGAGGTTACATCCTTTATCTGAATTTGAGGTGAAGCAACCTAGATACACAGCACAAGTATTTAACCATGACATTTGCCTCTAACAAGAAAGGAGTAATAATTTTTGGAAATACACTATGCACATGCCAGTGCTTAGAGATTGACTCTACAACTGCCATGGGACCAGGCAAAAGCTGGCACTTGATGGCAGGTACAGCTTCGGTCTGCCAAAACACTAGCTTCTGCGGTGTGTTTCAGTGTGCTCCTGAGACTCTACCCATCCTTGTAGTTGTTATATTAAGACACAACGACGTGTAGTGTCAGCCTATGTGTTTATGGGACTGCCTTCACCACCACTACCCTTACTCGGAGCTTATTGAGTAAAGCAAGACCCCATTCACTGGGAGTAGATTAGAGTCATAATCTCAGAACCTTGAAAGGAATTTAGAAACTGGCTGGTAAAAACACACAATCGGCTGATGTGAAACACAGCATCATGAGCCTGGCCTATGGACAGACGATCTGAAATAGTCACAGTACTACTATAAGACACACGGCCCAAATCTCTCAGACATCTGTGCCAGCCAGGACCACCTCCAGCTGCTAGTATCAGCCTTGGACTTAAATCCAACTCAACAATAGACAGTCAGTAGCTGTGTAAACCTCTGTTCCATCCCAGTGCTGTGCTCATACTGGCAGACTGTGGGTTGTGAGTGTGCCACAGAATTCCAATGTTGGTAGCCAAGGCTTTGACCTAAATGCTTGAGCCAAGGCATTGATAGTGATTCTTCCAGGACCCAGGCAGAACCCTGAACTGCCTTAACACAGTGGGTTGCTGAGTGTGGACAGGACATTTTCACCTACCTTGTAAATACTGAGAGGCTTATCAGCATGGATTATGCTTTCTAGGGAGTCTCTGCATCATGCTAAAAATCACACCAAATGTGAGTTGGTAAAAACCTGTGTTTGGCTTGCCTTCTAGTTCTGAAATGGTAGCAACACACCAACAGCACACCTCTGGCAGAACTGAACGTGGACAATGTCCGGTGCTGGAATGCTGGAAATGATACAGGTTCAGAGAAAATAAGCTGCTTAGAATTTCTAAATAGGACACAGCTAAAGTCAGATTTGGAAGACTATAATAAATAGTTACTTAATCAGTGCTCATATGACAATGCATAAAAGAAAAAAACAAGAACTTTTAAGAATCTATGATCTTATCTAATAATAGTTTAAATAAAATGCCAGGCACTGATTGGGTAGTAATCAATACAGGAGAAACTTCAGAGAGATTAAAGACAAGTCTTCCTATTTCTCCACAGCTTCACCAGCATTTGTTATTGGTTGATTTCTGCATGATAGCCATTCTTACTGGGGTAAGGTGGAATCCCAATGTTGTTTTGGTGGGAATGCAGACTGGTGAAACCACTGTGGAAATCAGTTTGGAGATTCCTCCGAAAACTAGGTCTAGAGGCCCCATTCAACCCAGCTATCCCTCTTCTGGGTATTTTCCCAGAAGATCTAAAAACATCATATCACAGCAATATATGTGCACTTATGTTCATAGCAGCACAATTTATAATTGCTAAATTGTGTAAGCAACACAAATGTCCATCCACTGAGGATTGGATAAGAAAATTGTGGTACTTTTATATAATGGAATATTACTCAGCTATAAAAAAAGATAAACTCGAGGCTTTTATAGGTAAATGGTCACAACTACAGACCATCCACATAGGTGAAAGAAATCAGACTTGCATGTGCAAGCACCACATTGTTTCACTAGTGTAAAACCTGAAAGAGTTAATTTAAACTAGGAGGTATGATAGACATTGTGAAATGATAGGAAAACACTCAAGGGTAAAGGACAACTGGGATATGGGAAAAGAGAAGGGAAAGGAGGAGAAATTTTGCATGTATGTATATACAGGATAGTTAACATAGTTGTTCTGTCTTCTATTTCTTTGCTGAAAGAAACTGTCAATGAGTCTTTGGTTGATCAGTATTGCATGTCTATATCTGTTTTCACGAGAAGCCATTTTGAAGATATCAATATGTAATACAGCAAGCATTGTTAATTCCCTACCACTTTGTTTGTAACTCTGTACTGTCTGTACTGTTCTTTTGCTATTTTGTAAAAGGTTATCTGTCTGTTAATGTTTTCCTCCCTTTATTTTTAAAATAAAAAAAGACAAGTCTTATCTTGAACAAAACAAAGAAATGATTCATTGCTCCAATGTCACAGAGATTGAATCAATTTTTAAATAAACAAAAATTAAGAGGAAAGTACATTCCATAAAATTAAAAACACAATAGAAAACATTAATTGGAGAATGAACAAGAAAAATAAATGACTGAGCTCAATGACAGGCTACCTGAAAATACAGAGAGAAAAAATAAAATGAATGAATAAAACTTGTGAAAATTTCTGGCAGTATTAGAAGAGCAAATGTGCAATTTGTTCACACTGAAGATGCTCTGGCAAAAGATAATGGGTAAAAAGACCATTCAAGGAAATAAGAACAGTGAACTTCTCAAAGCAGAGAAGGGTACAAGGTATAGGTGGTCAAAGGTCACCAATCAGATTCAGCTTAACCAACTCTACCCCAATTCATTGCAAAATCAATTCTCAGGGAAAACAAAAAGAGTAGACAGCAAGAGAGAATAAACACAAATCACATAAGCCCACCCTAATTGTCCTAACAGCAGATTTCTCAGCAGAAATCTCACAAGCCAAGTGACTGGAGAGGGACAAGAGATTTCCACTGCACTAAAGGAAAAACTTGCAACCAGGAATGTGGCACCCAGAATCGCTAACCTTCATACATGAAGAGCTAAAGACATTCCAAAAGAAGCAAAAGTGAGAGAATATGTCTGGGCCTGTCCTGTGGGAAAAAAAGTTTAAGGGAATTAATCAAATTGAAAGAGACACTAATGAATAAGAAAAAAAATGAGACTACAATAAGTTCCTGGACCCTAGTAATTATATAGACAAATTCAAAATGTTGTTATGTGGTAAACGTGGTGTAAGCACTGCTCAGACCTTTAGCATGAAGGCTGAAAAAAAGTTAAAAACAGTGCTAACTACCTTACAAAATAAATAATATCAAAAGGGGTAATACAAGCTACCAAGAATACAAATTAGGAGGGAATGACATGCTAGTGTGGATCTTTCTTTTTATTATTTTTTTATTTTAAAGAGAACAAAAAACAGCAAAAAACTACACAGAATTTCTAAAGATGATAGGAAATTAATAATGTTTATTATATTGCATGTAGTTATCTTCAAAGTAGTTGCTCATATTACCAGGTACAGGCATGAAAAATTGATCAAACAATACAACCACTAACTGTTCCTTTCAGTGAACTAATAGAAATAGTACTACAATTATCTTAGCTATCTTGTGTATTGTGTGAACCATTCTTATCCACATTTTTCTAAAATTCTAGTCTGTTCTTAACTTTCACATAATCTCAAGTGCTATCATTTCATTTAAGTAAAATATGGTTTTCATAAGCTTTACAGTGTATACAAATAAAAAATTTATAATAGACAAACCAAATATAATAAGCAAAGAATCAAAGCACAGAAATTCATTATTTATCTATAATAAATGATTCAACCAAACTGAGAAATAAAGGAACTATAATAAAATGAGAAAACAAGTTACAAAATGGCTATAGTAATACACCATAAGTCGATAATTAACTTGAAGTTGAGTAAATTCTTGGAATAAAAAAAAACAAGCAAATGTATGGATTTTTAAAAATTATCCAACTACATATGGATAATCTGAAACTCACTTCAAATGTAAGGATTACACACACACTGAAAGGCATGCCTTGCAAACAGAATCCAAAACACCTGGAGTAGTCATGTTTATGTCAGTTAAAACAGACCAGCGTTACCTTGGTACCAAAACCATATAATGATACACAAATAAAGAAATAGTTTCAAATCCTGGAGGACATAAATGTAAAATTTCTCAGGAAAATTCTAAAACTCTTAACCTAGAAGCATATTAGAGAGTTTATTCAATAGGATGAAGTGAGCGCTATCCTAGCAATGAAAGGATTGCTCAGCAGATGCAAATCAACAACCAATACACCACTTCAACAAAACAAAAGAAAAAGACCTGTGTGATAATAAGAGGTAGGGGCAGAGACAGAGAGAGAGTGGGGACAGAAAAGGAGAGAGATTTAAAACTTTAAAAACAAACTGTTGGAACCAATACATTATTTCAGCAAAGCTTTAGGACAAAAATCCAACATAAAAACAAAAACACTGCCTTGCTCCAGTATCAAAGCATCTGAGGCAGAAGTCAAGAAAGCAGTTTCATTCAGAATAAATACAAAAAATACTCTGTCCTGCCGAGGAATTGACCAACAGATTGATGGCCTGGAGAAGGAGCGAGAATGTCTGAAACTATATTGTTTAAAAGGAATGGATCTCCGGGATATACAAGAACTTCAAAATGGTCAGTAACAAAAACAAGTAGCTTAATTAAAAACAGCGGGCAAACTAAGTACATATTTCTCAAAAGAAATCATGCAAAGGACCAATGATACATGAAAAATGGTCAATTTCACTTATCATTGAGGAAAATCAAATCAAAAGCACATTTAGACGTCTCCTCAGGTCAGAAAGAATGCCTTTATCAAAAGACTAAGGGTAAGGAGATTGGCAAGCATTGGGGAGAGGGGAGGCCTGGCACTGCTGGTTGGAACGCAGTTGTGTACAGAATTATGGAAATCTGCAGACACGCTCCTCTAAAAGTTAAGAATAATGATCCTGCTGTCCCACTGCTGAGTGCAGTTTCAAAGCAAATGAAATCAGTATGCCAAAGGGATTCCACGTTCCTTGTAGCTAAGAAACAGAAGCAGTCTCTGTCCATCCTGAATGGAAAAAAGAAAATGTGGAGCATGTGGACTACGGAACACTCGCCACTTGTAAAATGAGTGAAATTCTACCACTCGTGGCAATGTAGATGAAACTGGAGCACATTATACGAAATAAATACCCCAAGGTAGGGAAACAATCACAGAATAATCTCACTTGTTTAGGGATCTAATGAGGGTGATGTCACAGTAAAGTGTTCATGAGAGGCACAGAGAGCAGGGGCAGGAGGGCGGTGGAAGGGAGTGAATCGTTACGAAGTCTCTGCCAGAAGCAGGAAGCTCTGTAGCCCACTGCAGGCGCAATGACCACAGATAACAGTGTGCACCATATCCTCCAAACAGAGGGAAGACAGGATCGGAAGTGTTCACTGTAAAGAAACAAGCAATATTTGAGCAGGCAGACTTGTTTAACTTAAACATTACAGAAAGTTATGCACATATACTTGAATCCGAGTAACTCCTTTGGTTTTTCTCCGGTCCCGGGAACCGAACTCACGACCTTGCGCTTGCCAAGCAGGCGCTTTTGCTGCTGAGCTAAATCCCCAGCCCCTCGAGTAACTCCTTAATATGTAAATTCTTTACACTTTCATTTATTGGTTAAAATGACATTTACGTTTTTAAAAAATATAACCACCTTGTTCCCTGCAGGCAGCTTAAGGCTTCCTCCCTAAAATTCCAGGAGGAGAAACTGACCTATTCTCAGGGGGAAATCTCCAGAGATCACAGTGTCTCCATGATCGTCGCCAGATCTCCGTGTAGAAGCCTCCGGGATCCCAACAGGACTGGAGCTGGCAACAGTGCAGAAGGGTCATGTTGCTGCCTTTGCTACTGGGTGCCATTCACCCACCTGACTGAGAGCCACTGTCCCCACCTGCAGGAGTGCTTCTGACCTGAGTGCTGGCTGTGTGCCTGCAGCCATGGCCGGGGAAATCCCTCAAAGGTAAGTTTCATTGATGAACATGTTACAGTTAAGTTTATAGGTACAATTTAGATATAGATTTACAATCACATTCATCCTAGGGAATTTGTACCCATACATGATATAGTGTGGTTCCTCTTTTTCTCCCATTCCCCTCTCCTTTCAACTCCCCTTCCTGGGGCTGAGGATTTAGCTCAGTGGCAAAGCGCCTGCCTGGCAAGCGCAAGGTCGTGAGTTCGGTTCCCGGTACCGGAGAAAAAACCAACTCCCCTTCCCCTCCTTTTGTGCAAGGCTTTGTTTTCTTTCTATCCTTCTTTTCTTATTTGTTTTTTTCTATTCCCTTCCTTTTCCCCTCCCCCGCTCCAGTTCCCCTTTCTTTCTGAACAATTTTTTCTTATGTCACAATATCTATTATACATTTTGGCTCTTATGTACTCTCTCAATTTCTCACACCAGAGAGACAATGTAATATTTACAAATGTGTGCCCAATATTTTTCACTTAATTTTTTACTCAATGGAATACTAACCAGCCATAAAGAAGGATAAACTTGAGACATTTATAGCTAAATGGATGGACCTTGAGATGATCAGTGGACTTTTAAAGAATAAACTGTTTGAGAAGTGATTTATAGACCTCTCATTGCTTACAGACCTCTGTGAATTATGTGAGAGGAGTAATCACACCGTAACGTTCCAATGGGAGGAAAAGGATTCAAGATACATTAAGAACATGATTCATGTGAATGTCCTCTTCTTCATGTATCTTTCCTGCCTTGGACACATTGGAAAACTCAGAACATTACTTGAGACAGAGGGAGCTACTTCCACAGGGCTTCTGCAATATTTCAAGGGCATTTTTATTTCAAATCACTATTCTATACTGACTGTAGCTTCTCATTTAGCAAATGATAAGCTTGTATATTCCATAAACATTTCAGTGAGAAGCATAATTTAAACAAAAACAGTGTCCTAAGCATACTTACGATGAATTACCTAAAAATAGAAATGTTTCTAATTATTTTTGAATAGTGAGGCAAGCCAGTAGTACAAATATCTTTCATAGAGACTTTGGCTATTCATATGAAAAATAATATTTCTTTCCCCGCAAATTAGAGTCAAAATGAAGATAGAAGATGCTTTAAATGACTACTGACATTATCTTTCTTTAACCATATATTTGTATCTTCATTGAAGTTTCAAAAACAAAGACAAACTCAGAATAATGAAGTAATTCTTTAATTTGCAAAGGTTCATAAACAAAATAACGTGATCTAAACTGCTTATTCTTGGGAGGTGGCTTACATGCTGAGTCTTTTTTCTATTATTTACATTCCCTTGCACCATAGCATAAATTCTCAATTCTGCACTGCAACTTTAGATAACATAAAAAGATTGCACACAACACAAACATACCATATATATATATAGCTTATCCTGTGTTCTAGAACATAGTGTGTTATATACACTATATACACACAACATATATGTTATATATAACATATATGTTATATACACTATATAACACATGTATATATGTATATAACATATGTATATAACATATATGTTACATACATATATATATACATATACCATATATATTCTATATATACATATATGTTGCTTATTCTATGTTCTAGAACATAGTGTACGTGAAAAGTAACCATATGTGTTAAGTTTGATGAATATCTTCATGGGGCTACTTCATAAATTTAGGTTTCCCAAGTCTTAGAAAAGGATGGGAGGAAACAATAATTAGTTTTGGGTTAATATCCTTCAAAAGATTAGAGTTTAAATAAAGAAACTTTAAATACTATTAGGACACAAGAAGAGATTCAAATAAAATACTTAAAATAAGCCACTTGCTTCTAAAGCATACTTGTGAACTGCACACAGCCCAGAACCTGGCTAGTTCCAGCGCTCGCTGTCTGAGAATTCACTATTCGAAGACAGTGATGAGTGAGGCAGTGAGCTGAAGAACATGGACTTTTCTCAAACTCAAACATGGATTTCAGGAAGCGGTTCTGACAAGGGAGGCCCCGCGGGGAGCTGCAGCAGCCGCAGTCACACGCATGCAGGAGAGCAAGGCGGAAGCAGTGGGAAGCACGAAACTCTCAGAGGCTCCTGTGGAGGGAGGGAAACCGGAGGAAACTTCAGGACTTCAAGGTCACCTGAGACCGGAGCCCTGTGTCACAGTCCTCAGAATGCTTCAAAGCCATTATTCCATCCTAGTAAAAACACGATCGCTGGCACTCATCAGGACGAGCTTGACCCAATTTTACCTTCCTTGGTTATTACTTGTCACATTCATACCTAAATGTCAGTCTCTATACCTATATTTGTTTGCAGAAGGCAATGTCAGGTTCACTGTAGATCGTGGAGGACTCGCGCTTGCTAGGTGCAAATGTGCGGTCTGACCTGTGACCCTTCAGAGAACCTTAAACTCTCTGACTGCCGTATCTGCTGTTCTGCCTCCCTCAGAATGCCCTGTGCCAGTGAGCGTGCTGCACCCGTTATCTCACCCCAGCCCTGTGCACGTGGATGAACCAGGAGGGGCGGGATCAGACTCATCCCCAGCTGCACCCAGAGCTGGTGCTGTGAGTGCACGCTGTCAACACGCGGAGATGTGCTGGTGGTCACGAGTCTGGGACAGTGAGGAAAAACCTCGAGTTTCACTCAGAACTTGTTAAATCATTGAAAGATTTTGTTGCTAAAGAAAATCATCATTTTATTCTTTGACTTTTTTTTGTCAGTTTTAGCTTCAGATGAAATTAACACATAACCAATAAGTCAGGTCACTATGAAAACTGAATGCTGAGTTATAAAGAATTGACAAAATGAGTTCTTATAAATTCAGTTCATTTCAATTTGACTCGAATTTACTTAGAACTCTTAGACTTAGGGGGCAGTCAGCACACATTACAGCTTAGTGTGGGTGTAGAGCAGAGACTGCCATTAACATCTGTGACATTATGAATGAAGCACTGAAGCTCTCGTGATCCGTAATTTACATGAGTGCAACTAATCAAGACCACAGTGTCACTGGAGGACGACAGCTAATGTAGGTCTAAAGTGTCAGGACGAGTTTAGGGTAGGTGAGCAACTTGAAAGTGTCAGATTTTACTGTGTTCTAGAGAGAAAATTTGCTGACAGATGCATCCACAGACTTTTTGATCCAGGTACTCTATTAAACCATCTGTATCTCACTTTAGAAATTTAAAATGTTTTATATTAATTACATAGATGAGCCATTAAAATTCTTAAGATTCAAAATCACATAAATGTGCATACAATTAATAGATCAGCTAGGTTTTCAGGAAAATACTTTTTCAGGAGAATCTTCAATTACACATTTATGTAAGATTGCACAGCACATATGGTAATTATACGTTAACTTCAGTTTCTTTATGTTTCTTTGTCTCCTTCCTCACTGCTACAGAGCGTGTCGAGATTCTCAGACAGCTCTGATGGAGAACAGGACAGAGGTGACAGAGTTCCTCCTGCTGGGGCTGACCGATGACCCACGCCTGCAGCTTCCCCTCCTCATGACCTTCCTCCTCATCTACACCATCACCGTGCTTGGGAACCTGGGGATGATCCTGCTGATCCTGCTGGACTCTCGTCTGCACACCCCCGTGTACTTCTTCCTCGGTAACCTGTCTCTGGTGGATTTCTCTTCCTCCACAGTTGTCACTCCCACAGTCATGGCTGGGCTCTTCACAGGAAACAAGGTCATTTCCTACAACGCCTGTGCTGCTCAGATGTTCTTCTTCACAACCCTCATCTGTGTGGAAAATTATCTCTTGGCTGCAATGGCCTATGACCGCTATGCCGCAGTGTGCAGACCCCTGCACTACACCACCACCATGAGGACCAGTGTGTGTGCGGGTCTCGTCCTAGGCTGCTATGTCAGTGGCTTCCTGAATGCCTGCATCCACACTGGGGAAACCTTCAGTCTCTTCTTTTGTAACTGCAATAGGATCCATCACTTTTTCTGTGATATTCCACCGGTCATGGCTCTGTCCTGCTCTGACAAACAGGCCAATGAGCTTGTGGTTGTTTGTGTCGTGAGCTTCCATATCTTTTTTGCTGTTGTATTTATTTCAACATCTTACATCTTCATTTTTGGCACCATCCTGAGGATGCATTCCCGTGCAGGACCTCGCAAGGCTCTGTCCACCTGTGCCTCCCACTTCACTGCCGTCTCCATCTTCTACGGGACTGCGATGTTCATGTACCTGCAGCCCAGCTCCAGTCACTCCATGGACACTGACAAAATCGCCTCTGTGTTCTACTCCATGGTCATCCCCATGCTGAACCCCGTGGTCTACAGCCTGAGGAACAAGGAGGTCAGCAGCGCCTTCCTAAAAGTCAAGAGTGCATTCATTAGTTGAATTCTGATTGTAACTTTGTGAGATGAGTCATTTCTGGCTTTCTCTCAGTTCTCCATCAGTAGTGTTTCATTTTGAGGCCCATGTTGAAAGTAAATTCTTCAAGTAATTCCGTCCCTTGTGTAAAAATATTTTGACATGACAAAAGCTACTGTGTCCAGAAAGAGATATAGACTGAAAATGCTTAAGGTATCTCAACGTCTGCTGTCTAAACCATATTTAAGGATACAGATGTATGCAAGCATTATACAGGTGTTCTTTTTCATGCCTCCTATCAAAGCAAATATATGTACAACAGGCTTCAAGCTGCCCATAAGTGGAAGAAATGTGCATAGGAGTCTCATGATGACAAATAGAAATGGATGTGGTAAGTTTCACTAACCTGGAATATAATGTGCTATTGTGGCAGTTAATTCTATGTGTTTATTTGATTGAATTATGAGATACTCAGGTAGCCAGGAAAAAATTTTAGTTTTTTTGGTGTTTCTGTGAGTGTCTGCAAAGGACTTCAGTATAAACTATAAGCATTTCTCATTAAATACCAAGAAGACCTTTCTTCTGACAGATGTATCCACAGATACATTTAATATATAACATGTTTTCCCAAATTAGGACTCTAAAAATATCACCAAAAAATTAAAGACATCTTATCCTAAATTGCATACTATTACCTAAATCAAATATTAAATTTTTTTTTAAAGAATATTGTTATGTTTGTATTTCTCATGTCAATCAGAATCAACAGAGCAGGTATAGACATGGAAGAGCACATTTATTAAGGGTATCGTGGTATTGACAGAGAGGTTGTAAAGTCCAGTAATGTTCTGTCATAATTGCTAAGGACAAGGCTGGCAGGGGGCTCACTGAGTCTGAGACAAAAGCCTGAGACAGAGGCGGGGACTGGGCCTGGGGTGAGTGTGGACACTGAAGACCAAGAGGAGGCACAGATCACTAACTGATGTCTGAGAGTGTCAGAAGGGGGATGTTCTAAATGAGAGAGACAGAGGCAGAGACAGAGACAGAGAGACAGAGAGAGGAAAAGACAGAGAGAAAGAGGAAGAGAGAGACAGAGAGAGAGAGAAGGAGAGAGAGAGGGACTGGCACAATGAAGAGGCCAGATTTTCTTTACTAATCCACTGCTTTAAATGCCAGATGAATTCATATTTATTTCTGACTACATCATTTTATACACCCAACACGTTCATATTTTAATTTTCTGAAGGCCAAAATACAACAAGAGAATGCAGAAAATATAGTCATGTCACAATACATCCATATATTATTGTACAATTTGTTTAAAAATTAAGCTAAAAACTAATAATATTGTACAGTTTTCTTTCTATGTTATGTTTAAATTGTAACTTTTGCCATTTGTTTCCACCTTAGTTTAGTCATATTCTCTCTTACACTCTATTGCTTTTGGCCCTTTTCTTTTGCACTGATTTTTTTTTTAACATTTCTTCACATCATCAATCAAGCTCATGCCACAGGCCCTTTGTACTTGCTCTTTCAGGCATAGATTTCACCCTGCACTCAGGGCTCTGACTCACTGGGACCCCAGTGTAAGTAACCCAAGCACTTGTAACCCAAGAGTCCTTCCCCATTGACCATCATCCCTGCTCAGTCTCTGGTCGTCAAGCACACTGGCCCCGCCCCCTAAGTCATTCTCTGCAGTTGTTGTCAGCCCTTCGCTACTCTCCATGCTTGTTTACCTTCCCCAAGAGAATGTGAGCTCCAGGACAGCAGTGACTGCATCAGTTTTCTCATAGCATGGTGATCAGTAGCTGAGAACAGGTGTATTGCGTGCAGATTCCTCAGAAATATTTACCTCTGCAGTCTAAACAGGCTCAAAACTGTCGAGGGTATGAAAATATACCTGAAAAGGAGCTTAGGTGTTAATTGTGTGAATATGTTCAGCCCTTGACTCATTGGTGGTGACAGTGACTCATGCAGAACAAGAACATTCGAAATCAACATGCAGCAGAGACAGTGTTCATTTTGTGATTTGCTGAAATATTTTTCCTACATTCTCACAGTCCTCCATTACAGACAGTATGATCTCCTCGAAGCCCTTCATCATAAAGATCATTTCAAACCTCTCCTTATTGTTACTTAAAATAGCTAACTCATTGAGTTGCAAGTGACATTATTCAACTACTATTTGGTAATTCATAAAGGTACATTAGGTATGAAATAAATTAAAGACTCCATACCTGGTTATATCTGAGCAATTTCTACAAACACACAAAGTATACACTTGACTGAAATGGTTTTAAAAGTCCACGTAGAAAGTGCACATAATAATATTTGTCAGTTGAAAACAAACTATATTTAATGTGCTAATAAAAGTGCAATCTTTTTATCTTGCATTTTGATCTTCTTAGAGCTCAGTAGTCTACCAAACCTAAGCATGTTGTGCATACCCTTGCACGGTTTGTTTACATTCACTCTTGTGCCAGTGGTGACTGTTTCCTTGGAATCAAACCTAATTCTTACATTAGTACATATTGAATTTAAAATCTTTTTGATTCACAGAATTTTCAAAGACAGTGCAGAATTTTCCCATGTGTCCCTGCAATGGGTCCGTGATGGCCCTCAAATGACAAACGTCCTCATTCTGAAACATTTCAGTATGACTCACTCAGTGTGGCCCAAGGCCCTATGCAGATGGCAGTAATTGCAGGATTTTGGGAAGGAGAGACCATCAGGGCTGTATGTGTGTGCTCACCTGGAAACCCCACGGGTCCCTGTGAAACGGAGTCAGAAATGTTTAGCAACAGACAACAGGGAGCTGGTGAGGTGACTGGCAGAGCCAGAGTGATGTGACCACAGCTATGGAAGCTGTCATCCTCTGGTGGATGGGAGAGGCAGGGAAGGGAGTCTGAGGAGAGGAGGAAGGGACCCTGGCCTTGAGAGATCATGGATTTCTGCTCTCTGGGATTATTACGCACTTCTGGTTCATACACCATGAAAGAGTCAGGATGAGCTGATGTGACTTCCAAGTGTGCAGAAGTTTATGACAGCGGTCATGGTAGGAATATGATAAAACGCTCAGTGGTTTCTTCTGGGCTACAATCTTATGTGACTATGGGACATTTGTTTGGGTAAATTCACCAGGCAAGTTACCTGAATTAGGCTTTTCTTCCTCAAGAAGTTTTATTGTTTTTCATCTACACTTGGTATGGGCTTACCTTTCATGGTCATTTTGACTATGGGACAAGTCAGAAGTCACAAGGTGACAGATGTGGTGAATAAGGAGGATGAGACACAGTTTTCAGTTGCCATAAACATTTGATTCCATGCAGCACATAGAGAAAGCCAGAAAAAGATTCTCATTAAAGAGGACTTTCATAAAGACTTACGGAGTTGGCAAGGAGGATGAGATGAATGTTTTTGAGGGGAGGAGGCAGTAGTTTGTGGAGTATTAATGACAATGCATCTTTTACCATAATGATTTTTTCCAAATTTAAACACACACTGTATTTTTAATCACATCTTCTAAGTGCAGAAGATGAGAGCCTCTTTCAGGAGAGATGTGGAAGCCTTTGGGTTATTTGTTCAGGTATTAAAATGGTAACTCAAATCTCTAAGCTTGTCCTATTTTCCTGCATTTTATGCAAACATTAGGAGAAACCAAGTGAAATTCGTTACACTCATGAATTTGACAAATATTCCAAAGAACCATACACATGGTATGTTCCTCATTTTGGGACACTACTGAAAACAGCTTAGAGTAGATAATTCATAAGGAATAGAAATTCATTTCTCAGAGTCCAGGTAGCTGGGAAATCCATCTTCTGTGAAAATAAAAAAATATATATCAAAGCAAGAATTGCATATATAGCTTAATACGTAAGTCCCAGGTTCATCCCCAGCACTGCAAAACAAACAAACAAAAATTTAATTGGTTGTTGTGATAATGGCTGCTGAGTAATCCAAATCTTCAGGCATCCAGCACACACAGGATCTGGAGAGCTGAGAGTATCCTGACCTGTGTAATTGTGTAATGAAAAGATGATTCAATATTGTACAAAAACCTGCTGTCCCATAGAGTGATACCCTCCCTCATTGCAGTGTTCTTATCACAAAGTGCATCTTTATACACTTTGTTTCTGTTACACTGATTTATTACATAATTTTTACTCATTTTTTAATAGAAACAATGTTACTTTATTAAAATACTGAGTTTATTTCACATGTATATTTTTGTCTCCTTACCATCTCCGTGTCTGACCACATTACTATGTCTTATCATAACATTCCACACATATTTAAAACCAAGTAAAGGATGGAGTTCCATCTTTAAAAACTAAACAGGCATTTCAGACAACACATTCTTGGCAATGGGACCTGGACAACATTTATCAAACACAGTAGGGAAAGTTCTCACTTTGCATTATAAAAAGGATAGCCAGATAGCAGCTGTTACAGAAATGAAATAAGAATGAAAGTTTTAACAAACTGTTTAAACTGTTTTGTTAAAGAGACTTCCTCCACTGCCAGAGATCTTGAATAGCCTCCCGGTCAGTCATCTGGAAGCAATTATTCACATAACTGATGAACTTGGCTTCCACTTTGGGAAGAGAATCACCTTTTTCTATACTTGCTTGCATTTTTGCTTTACTGTCTTCTACGAACTAGGTCCTTTGGCTGTTTTAGGAGTCTTTTCATTTTTTAAAGGATTCCTGGCTTTAGATCTTGGTGTTGATGGTTTTGAGTCTTTTCCACTCTGGTTTGATTTTTGTGCATTTTTAGCTGGAGTATCTCATATCGATTTCTTCACTGGAGCTTTCTCTTCAGTTTCCTCATCATCAAAATCATCATCATCTTCAACGTCATCCTCATCCTCATCATCCTCAACCTCATCTTCAGCAGCAGCAAGTTTTATTTTTTTCTGTGGAACCTTGCAACCACTTCCAGGGGCAGATCGCTTTCCAGATATACTTAAGAGTTTTACATCCTCTTCCTCCTCATCTGACTCTGCGTCTTCCTCCACAGCTACTAAGTGCTGTCCACTAATACACACAGGCCCTGAACCACACTTCAACCTTAAGAAAACAGGTGGTGTAATTTCAAAGCCTCTAAGGGAAATCTTTGGCTGTACAGACATTTTTAAAGCTGCCAGTGTTACTTTAATTGGACTGCATTCGTAATTCACAGCCTCTGCTTCAACAATGTGCATTTCATCCTTTGTACCAGCCCCTAAACTGACCGTTCTTAATGACAACTGGTGTTCATTTTCATCATTATCCACCTTAAAGTGGTAATCTTTGTCGGCCTTTAGTTCACAACCGAAGAGATAGTTCTGGGGCCTCAGCGGGCGCATGTCCATATCCATCGAATCCTCCACGGAGTGGTGGCAGCACTTAGGTGGGAGAGAACGCGGACGGAAGTGAATGAGCACTGCTCCAGAGAAGACACGCGCAGGACGGATTCACGCCACGAATAACAGAAAGTTACAAATCGGAATAACAACATTTAGTTTTATATTTTTTGTTACCTTTACTGGTTTTTATTTCTTTTTAGACATTAAATTTTTGTTTTATTTTAAATTAGAAGTCAATACTTCCATATGTTTTTGTGTACAGTGCGGTGATCGCATGACGTGAAGCCCCTTTCCGGAGCCCACTAGTCACAGCGTGAGACCATTTTCACATTGCGTGCAGAGCAGCTCTGTCAGTAGCTGACCCTCAGCTTTCATTTTTCAGAAGCTCTCATGCCTTCCATCGTTATTTTTTTATTTTAAAGATAAAAGAGTGAAAACATATTAACAAACACACATACATGTACAAAATAACACAAAAATACAAGCAATACGGAATTTCAGACAAGGTGATAGGAAATTAACAATGGTTGTTGCATTACATATCGATATCTTCAAAGTGGTTACTCAGGTAAACAAATATATGCCTGTAAGGCTGATCAAACAATTTAACACTAACTGTTCCTTTCAATAAAGCAATAGAAATCAGTAGTACAGCTCTCTTAACTATTCTGTATGTGCGTATTTCTCCCCTTTTTTCTTTCTTTTCTCTTTTCCATCATCCCAGTTGTTCGTTCCTTTTGAGCAGCTTCCTTCCCTTTCACAGTGTCTGTTCTACCCCTAGATTTTATTCAGCCTTTCAAGTTCTTACACTAGTGAGGTGATATGGCGTTTACACACGCATTCTTGAAGGATAGTTCTGTGGATCACAAACTTCTTCCACAGATTACTTGTTTTTAGCGACATCTTCTTAACTGCCCCGTCTTACTTCTTCTGCCTCCTTGGGGAGGGGGTCCAGGAGAAGACCTCCATGAATCTGACTCCGACAGCCTCTGTGTCTCTTGGATGAAACATGTTGCTTATGGCCTGCTCCTTGTAGGACCTTCTGTTGGATGGTGAACGGTTTGAACACAAAGTGTGTGTGGATCTCTTCACATTTATATTCTTGAGATTTGCAAACTTTTAGGTAAGGAGAAAGCCTTGTCTTTTATCAAATTTGAACCTGTGGGCTTATTGTTAAATTATGCTTTATTCCCTTTTGTACATCTTAATTGCCCTTCTGTAACTCAAATTATACTTATGTTGTGACACTTAGTGGTGTGTAAGATGGTCTTGGGCTTCATAAAATTTTCCATCTTTCTTTTCTCTTCTCTCCTCCTCGTAGAGAATTGCAATTGATTAATCTTCAAATTCACCGACTCATTCTTCTCCCTCTCAAATCCCATCAAGTAGATCACCTTAAAATTTCTCATAATTTTTATTTAAAAATGATGTCTCATTCAACGGCAAATTACTTCAAATAAGTGTTAGGTAATAATTCACAAAGATATTAAATTGGAAATAACTTAGAGAGTCCATGTCTGGTTATATTTGAGTAATAACTACATATACCAACTTATACACTTAAATGAAATGGTTCTAAATGTCTTATGTAGAAAATAGCTTGATCAAAAACGAGCATTGGAGTTGTTCAGATATTAGTGAAAAGAAGACACACAAAGACTAACTGATCTATAAAAAGTGTTCAGCCTCATTAACTACCAGGAAATGCATCTCAAAGCAACATTCAGACATCTCCTCACTCCAGTAAGACTGGCTTTGTCTCATATACTAAAGTTAAAGAGGGCTGGCAAGGATGCAGAGAAAAAGGAAGCCCTGTACACTACTGGTGGAAATGGTAATTAGCACAGCACTGTGGGAATCTATGGATATTCTTCCAAAATGAAGACCAGAACTACAACATGATCCGGCCGTCCCACTACTCATGCAAATGCACAGGACGTGAACCCAGCATGCCAGTGAGCTCCACATCCCTCACCCTAAGACATGGAAACAAGCTCGGAGCCTGTCAACGGATGAGTGCACTAAAGAAATCGTGGAAACTGTGCAGCATGGAGCACTATCTAACCACAAAAAAGAAGAAATCATGTCATTCGGTATGGATGTTCCTGAAAGTCACTATGCATATAAATAAAATTAAATAAACAAGCCAGCTTATGTTAAGTACATAAGCTGGCCAGTACTGAATGCTCTCACTCATCTGTGGAATCTAAGAAGTTGATGTTATGAAACAAGGGAGTTGGACAGTGGTTACCAGGGATGAGAGTGCAGGGAAGGCGGGACGGGGGAAATGTCGAGCAGCTGTTAGTTGCTGTGAGACTGGAGCGGGTAGCTCTGGAAGGCTGTGCACAGCGGGAGAACTGTAGCTACCACCTTGTGAGCGCCATACAGAGGTCGAACGGGCAGAATGTAAGCACACGCTCAGAGCAGAGAGAGATGTGAGTTACAGTGCGGATCTGGGGGCATGTATGTGTTTAGGGAGGGCACATATGTGTAAATTTGTGAATCTACAATGAAAGGAGGTGTGGTTCACAGGAGGAAAATCAATGGCACACCCAAGGCAGAAAACTGATAGGTCAGTTCTCAGGTTGAAGGGTTCCCTGTTACATAGTAACACGGCTAAGGCCCCATCTATTTTATTTTTAAATGGATTATATAGACAACCATTATTTACTGTATACTTCCAAAATAAGATAAGATGATTTTGAAAGACTTCACTGTAAAGAAATGGAAAATATTTTCAGAAGCAGACTTTTCTAAATTGATTTAAACTTTGCAGGGAATATACATGCATAGACACATCTCAGAGAACCTCATTCATATGTAAAATGTTTATTTTGCATTTCCATCTGTCAGTTAGAATCTATTTGGCTTTCAAAATACAATAACTATGTTGGTCCCATTGGGCAGTTTAATTATTTCTTCCCTAAGAGAGTGAGATGAGACGCTGTAGCTATTCTCGGGGGAATTCCCCAGACAGCACGAGATTTTTGTAATTGTCTCCACATTTTGTTGTCTAGGATCCCACTAGAACACAAAATGCACCCTTTTAGAAGGAACACATTATATTTCATGAGCCATTAGGCATCGTTTGTCCATCTGAAAAAGAGTCATTGTCGCACATGCAGGCCTTCTTTGGTCCTGAGGATTTATAATCCTAGTGTTTTCGATTAGAGAAAACACTCAAAGATAAAAATGATAGTGATGGACTTTTACATAATAAATCCCTTGCTAAAAAAGTCTTGCTTTATTTAGACACATTTCTGTGAATTATGAGAGAGAAGGAATCTTACCATATTTATTTTCTATATAAGGAAAAAACAATGATTCTTTCAATTGCACAGAAAGCATCCATGGTAGATTGGAACTTAACTGACATTAATGTCTCAATTTTTCCCTCCCCGCCTTAGGGAAGGGGGGATGTTTTGATCATCACCTGAGAGAGACGAGGCAGGCCTTGATGGAAGTTTATGTGATTTTTTAACTGCAATTCTGGATTGACTCTTCTTCTCTTCTAGCAAACTGGTAAGCTTCTAAATTTCACAAACATTTTTGTTAGAAATGTAATTTATGCAAAGCTAGGGACCTAACTGTAGTTATTATGAGTTGTTTAAAGCTAGATATGTCCTCAAAAACATTTAAGTGGTGAGGTGAGACTGTGGTATGAATATGAAGATATCTATCATAGGGATTTCTGCGATTCATGACAAAACTTACCTCTTAACCTCCCCAAAATGAAAAAAAATTAAGAAAGGTGATGCTTTGAATAATTAATGACATCTTTTTCACTATATATTTACAAACACAAACATAACACCAAAATAGTACTGTGATTCTTCTCTAAAATACAGAATGGTAGAGGTGACTTAACATCCCTACTTTTTATTCCTGGAAGAAGGCTTTCATTTTTGGAGGTTAGGATTTTCCCAGAAGATTTCTGTAAACAGCATAACACGACTTTCCAATTCTTTAGTTCCTTTGTGGGTAAAGTATGAACATTACACATACACATGCCATTACTATATAACTTGCTTACCCTTAGCTGCATAACACAGTATATGTTAAAATAATTGTGCACTGACATTATTAATCTTGTCTCTTGCTTATGACATATAATGTGTGCATTCCTTGAGGTTATTATGAAAATGAGGAACAGGAATTTAGAGCAGGAGGGAAGGAGGTAAAAGGGAAGAGGATGGAAGTTAAAAAAAAGCTGTATCAGGTACTACCTGTGCCCACTCCCTAAGATGATTGTAAACTGCACGCACTGTGAACGTGTACTAACAAAAGCTTTTAAAAATAATTTTAGACTAAAACAATAACCAGGTGTATTCAGATTGGTGCATATGGTACGGATTTGGTTCTCAAAGTTGCTAAAGTTTTAGGAAAAAAAGTAGTAGGAAATAACAGTTATTTATGGATATATATAATCCCAAAGGCTATAGTTGAAAAAAGAAAATGTAAATACTGCTACTACACAAGATCAGATTCAAACAAAATATTACAAAATATTTAAAATCTGCCACTTGCTATCAAATCATATCTGTGAGATAAAGGAATCCCATAGAGCAGAAGGTTTCAACTCTGAATCTCTGTGATTTTGCTATGTAATAATAATGGTGAGTGAAAGATGAGTTTAAGGAAAAAGAGGTCTTTTTTTCATGACTAAAGTATGGATTCCAAGAAAGCAATGTTGAAAAACAAGGTGCCACATGAAATTGCCACGATTATGTACTTGGAGCAAAGGGAGACTGAGAAAATCTGGCGAGCACAGAAGCTCTTACGGTCCTACTGTGGGAGACCAGCAATGCAGAGGAGAGAAACTTCCCAGAATTCAATTCACCTGCAGCTGGAAACCTGCTTGTCAGCACCTACCTCGACCAAATCAGTATGAAAACCTTTCCTCCTGAAAACAAGATTATCTCCAGCCCTTACCATGATGTGCTTAATACCCAACTTTTTAAAATTTTGTTTATTGTCCTACATAATTTTCACGCTAATGCATAAAGGTTGATCTCACTACTATGTTCATTTTGCAGATGAAAATATAATGTTCACTGGAGTTGATGTAGGATGAACAATTGCTAGTTGGTAAATGTCAGGCCTTATATGTGCCCTTCCAAGAGCTCTCTAGCCCACTACATCTGTTTCTATGCCGTCCTTCAGAACTAATCAGCAGTAGGCATGCTCCCATCCCCCTCACCTCACCACATGTTTGTTGATAGGTATACAGATTGTTGATAAGTATGAGAAATGGGAAAATTTTTCCAGCCTGACTCAGAGCTTCTTAATTCTTTAAAGTGGCTTTTGTTAGGGTTAGGGTTAGGGTTATGAAGTGATCATTTTCACTGATTTTTCTTTCTTAGTTTTACCTCCAATGAGAGGCAGATGTACACTTAAGAAGATTAAATTACTACATAATCAAGCAGGCGCTTAGTTCACTATGAAGCCTCAAACAGTGAATTTAAAAGAAATAGGCAAGGAGTAAATATTCCTTCAGTTAAAGTCTGTTTGAGTGCAGCTCACTTGCTACACTTAGACTTAGGCTAAATTTCTACCCAGGTACAGAGTAGAGATTGGTCTTTAACACCTGTGAAAATAAGAGTGCACAAACCAATCCCTGGTGACCCACAATTTTACACGAATGTGACCGACAAGCAAACTCACAATACTGCTGACAGGAGACAGGAATACACATCCATCCTGTGGGTGGCAGTTCTCCCTGGGTAAGCAACACGGAAGTCAGTTTTTATTATATCCCAAAGAGGTGCCTGGTCTGATAGATACTTCTGTACATTATCTTCAAGTAAAAAAATTCTGTACATCTCAGTTTATACATTTATATGTTTACGAGTGATCTACAGGACCCATTAAAATTCTTCTGATTAGACAGTGTGTAATTCTACTTGATAATCATGGAAATCAATCTAGTATACAAGAATAAGGAGGTTTGGGAACTATTCAAGTAAAGGTTATTGTCACAGTGACAGAAAAGTTATTGTACTTCTGTTTTCCAGTTTTAATTCAATTTCTCTATTCTTCTATTATCCCTTCTCATTGCTATTAGTGAATCTAGGGGTAACAGTGATGGCAAACGGTACAAAAGTGACGGAATTCCTCCTGCTGGGGCTGACCGATGACCCACGCCTGCAGCTTCCCCTCCTCATGACCTTCCTCCTCATCTACACCATCACTGTGCTTGGGAACCTGGGGATGATCCTGCTGATCCTGCTGGACGCTCGTCTGCACACCCCCATGTACTTCTTCCTCGGTAACCTGTCTCTGGTGGATTTCTGTTCCTCCACAGCTGTCACTCCCACAGTCATGGCTGGGCTCTTCACAGGAAACAAGCTCATTTCCTACAATGCCTGTGCTGCTCAGATGTTCTTGTTTGCAGCTCTCATTGGTGTGGAAAATTATCTGTTGACTTCAATGGCCTATGACCGCTATGCCGCAGTGTGCAAACCCCTGCACTACACCACCACCATGAGGCCCAGTGTGTGTGCGGGTCTTGTCCTAGGCTCCTATGTTGGTGGTTTATTCAATGCGTGCATCCACACTGGGGAAACATTCAGTCTCTCCTTTTGTAACTCTAATGTAGTCCACCATTTTTTCTGTGATATTCCAGCTGTCATGGCTCTCTCTTGTTCTGATAAACATCTTAATGAACAGGTGCTTTTTTATGCTGTCAGTGTCCCTGTTTTCTTTGCTCTCCTAGTTATCTGGATATCTTACTTCTTCATTTTTGTCTCCATCTTGAAGATGCGCTCAGGGGCAGGACATCGGAAGGCTCTGTCCACCTGTTCCTCCCATCTCACTGCCGTCTCCATCTTCTACGGGACCGCCATCTTCATGTACCTGCAGCCCAGCTCCAGTCACTCCATGGACACAGACAAAATCGCCTCTGTGTTCTACACCATGGCCATCCCCATGCTGAACCCCGTGGTCTACAGCCTGAGGAACAAGGAGGTCAAGAGTGCATTCTTAAAGGTCAAACGTACATTCACTTGTTGGAGACAAAATAATGTGTAGGTTTGAAATTTTACCTTTGTGAGATGCACACTTATTGGATTCATTGTTTTCAGTTATTCTCCAAGAACTCAGTTACATTTTAATGCCCACGCTGAAATTAAGTTCTTGAAGTGATCCTCTCATCTGTGCAAACTCTTCTCACACAAAAATAATACTTGTCCAGAAATAAATACCTGAGTGGCAATGGTTGAGATATCTTGGGTTTGCTTATCAAAGCAGACTCTCTGGATATTGATGTTTGCACTCATTATATAAATTTTTTCTTTTACTACCAGATGTCAGTGCAAATAAGTGTAAACCAGTTACAAATAACCTATACATAGGAGAAAGGCAACAGTTTTCTCAGGATAACAAATATAAATGTATGTGGTCCCTCTTCCAAATGCACATATGATTGCTACCCATAGTAGTCAATTTTACTGTATTAATTTGGCTACATTAAGGGACATCCAGGTAGGCCTTAAAAAATATCTGTGTGTGTGTGTGTGTGTGTGTGTGTGTGTGTGTGTGTGTCTTAAAAAGTATTTCCAGAAAAGTGTAATGTTTGAAGTAGTAGACTTAGAACTGTCCTCCTTCTAGGGGATACAAAAAGAAACAGAGAGAGGGGAAAATCTCTCTCCCTTTCTTTCTGTTGTTTAGTGAGGACGTCCACCTTGTCTCCCTCTGAGCAGTCAAAATTCATGACCTGGCCCTGCCCTTGTCCCTTCATTCTCCAGCACTTACAACAGCAGCACCCCTCGTTCCCAGTTTCTGCCTCTTGACATAGACTGCATTACCTGCCTGCCACCCTTACTCTTTTTTTATTTTAAAAATTAAGAAACTGACAAAACAACAATGAAGACAAAATCAAAACAACACAAAAACAACAAAAATGATGCATGACTTCAAGACAAAATGATACAAATTTACAATGGTTGCCAAATTACATACTGTTATCTTCAACAAAGTTGCTCAGTCCATTAGACATAAGAATGTAAGATTGATCAAACAAAGACAGTAACAAGTAAAAAACAATAAAAATAATTAAAAAAAAACATTGGAAATGATACAGAGCTTCACCATACAAAGTGGTAGGAGTTCAACAAAGGTTCTTATACTGCATACTGTTTTCAGACACGATCATTCCATTCTGCACAGGGAACTGCTATATGTACATAACACATCTCAATGATTCCATTTCTCTTACAATTGCTACTGTACATAACAAATCTTAATTCTGTTTTCATCCTTTTCCTCTCCCTTACTCCTCTTTCTACCTCTTGGTCCCTTTCCTTTTGGCAAACCTATCTTTCTATTTTGTGTTATCCATCGTACAATCATTATGAAAATTAATAAGGAGATCCCTCAAAAAACAAAACTAGAAATTCCATTTGACCCAGCTATTCCCCTTCTAGATATCTTCTCAGAAAAGTTAGAGACATCACTTTACAGTGATCCATGCATACCCATGTTTACAGCTTTACGGCAGCACATTTGATAAATGGTAAATCTTGGAGGCAGCTAATGTGTCCATGGATAGATAAAGAAAATGTGATATTTAAATACAATAGAGTACTTCTTTGCTATAAAGAAGAATATAACTGTCATTTGTAGGACAATGGATGCACATTGAGATCACAATGTTAGCTGAAATAAATCAGACATGCAAGTTAAATACTGCAACTTTTTTTCTTATGAGAACCCAAAGCATAAATAAAAAGCACCTTATTATTTTTAAGCAAAAATTACCTTGATTTTTTAACAACTTAAAAAATATAAAGTCGATTCTATCAGCTAATCACCAAATCTATGTTTAATAAAGCTTTGTTTGGTTTTAAGAAAGGTACATCAAATATTATATTTTAGAAAAACTATTTTGTGTAGTCAGCTATGCTTATGCCTTATTCTTAGGATTGCAGTCAGCCCATTCAGGGACTTAGTTTCCACATCACAAGATCCAAAAATCATAACAAATCTCCTCCTCCCTGTGTACCTGTACCTCACTTGTTTTCTTTCATTGTAGAAACCTGAAAAAGAACCACTGGTATTTCATAATCACAACTTAAGATTTTGAGTAATAACATAATTTTGCTAAAATTTCTTTATTTTTGTACTGCTTTCCTGACTACCCTAGTTTGAGATAATATATTAGTATTAAAAAGTGAAATATGAGCTCCTTCTCTGCATGTGGCACTAAGGTGATAAGTCTGGTTTCTCATATGAATTAATATTCCCATTAGACTACATTATTTTATACCACCAAAATGTTCAGATTCTGATTTTCAAAAGGATAAAATGGTCAGAACAAGAAAATGTAGGAAATAGCCATATTATTAATATATTCATCTATTACTGTACATATTTACATAATTTAAAATTAAACCAAAAATAAATAATGCTGTACATTTGCTTTCTGCAAGTCCTTCGGATTGTTCGTGCTTACCGTTCACTTCCACTGGAGGTGAGTTCCGTTCTTGCCCTCGCTGGCTTTCCCCTTGTGCTTTCATGCGGGTTAGGCCCCCTTCTTCCTGTGGATCACCACGCCATCTGTGGTTTCCTGCGTGGATGTTCCCACCCCAGTCCCTGCCTCTGTGCGGCCCTGTCTTGGGTCCTCCTGACAGCTTCATCCGCGGTCAATGTCCTCTCGCCATGCGCGCAATCCCGACTCCTAACTCGCTCTCGTGGTTACTGCCCCTCAGCTGCTCTACACAGTCGTTTGTCTCCTACTCACCTTCTCCACCTGTGATGTGAACTCCACAAGAGGACTGGACTCCTCAGTTTTCTAACATGATGATCAGTGGCCGAATGCATGTCCGTTGTACTGTAGATTCTCAATAAATGCTTGCTAGAAGAGGAAAATCATTGAACTTCCGTATTATTCATACCATATGTCAAGTCCTCGAGTCATTGGTTATGATGGTGAACCCTGCATAGTAAAAACATTCCACGAACATTCTGTGCCTTTTATGAGACACTGCGAATGTTGCACTTTCGTGAATCATATCTTGCTATACTCTCACTTGTTTATCATACGCCTCACTTGTAGCCAAAATGGTTTCCTAAAATTTCTCATAATTTTTATTTAAAAATGATGTCTCTTTCAGTGACATATGACTTCACATAAGTACTATGTGGTAATTCATAAAGACATATTAAATGAATAAATCAGACATACATGTGCAAGCACCACATTGTGTCACTAGTGTAAAACCTGAAAGAGTTAATTTAAACTTGGAGGTATGATAGACACTGTGAAATGACAGGAAAACACTCAAGGGTAAAGGGCAGTTGGGATGTGGGAAACAAAAAGGGAAAGGAGGAGAAATTTTGTATGTATGTATATACAGGATAGTTAACATGGTTGTTCTACTGTCTTCTATTTCTTTGCTGAAAGAAACTGTTAATGAGTCCTTGATTGACCAATATTGCATGTCTCTATCTGTTTTCCTGAGAAACCACTCTGAACACATCAGTATGTAATACAACAAGCTTTGTTAATTTCCTACCACTTTGTTTGTAACTCTGTATTGTCTGTACTGTTCTTTTGCTATTTTGTAAAAGGTTGTCTGTTAATGTTTTCCTCCTTTTATTTTTAAAATAAAAAAGACATTAAATGGAATATCTAGTCCATTTTTATTTATACTTCAGCAATGATTACATATACCAAATTTTACACTTAAATGTCCATTAGAAAATAATTTAATTGATAATGAACAATGGAGCTACACAGGCATTAGTAAAAAGAGGACACAAAGAAACCAACTGACAATGAAAAGTGCTCAGCCTCGCTAACCACCAGGGAAATGCAAATCAAAGCAACATTCAGACATCTCCTCACTCCAGTCAGACTGGCTTTGTCTCATATACTAAAGTTAAACGGGGCTGGCAAGTATGTAGAGAAAAGGGAAGCCCCGTACACTGCTGGTGGAAATGGAAATTAACACAGCACTGTGGGAATCTATGGATATCCTTCCAAAATGAAGACCAGAACTGCAACATGATCCAGCCGTCCCACTACTCGTGCAAATGCACAGGACGTGAACCCAGCATGGCAGTGAGCTCCACGTCCCTCACCTTAAGAAATGGAAACAAGCTCGGAGCCTGTCAACGGATGAGTGCATTAAAGAAATCATGGGAACTGTACAGCATGGAGCAGTATCTAACCACAAAAGGAAGAAATCATGTCATTCGGTATGGATGTTCCTGAAAGTCACTATGCATATAAATAAAATTAAATAAACAAGCCAGCTTATGTTAAGTACATAAGCTGGCCAGTACTGAATGCTCTCACTCATCTGTGGAATCTAAGAAGGTGATGTTATGAAACAAGGGAGTTGGACAGTGGTTACCAGGGATGAGAGTGCAGGGAAGGCGGGACGGGGGAAATGTCGAGCAGCTGTTAGTTGCTGTGAGACTGGAGCGGGTGGCTCTGGAAGGCTGTGCACAGCGGGAGAACTGTAGCTACCACCTTGTGAGCGGCATACAGAGGTCGAACGGGCAGAATGTAAGCACACGCTCAGAGTAGAGAGTGTGAGCCTTTAAGAGAGAGAGAGGCAAGGTACAGTCTGGAACTGGGGACATGTACGCATTTTGGGAGGGCACGTATGTGTAAATTTCTGAATCTACAATGAAGATAGGTACGATTCACAGGAGGAAAACCAATGGCACACCCAACGCAGAAAGCCGATGGGTCAGTTCTCAGGTTGAAGGCTAGCCCATCATAGAGTAGAAAGGCCGGGGTCCAGCCCAGAGTATTTTTAAGTGGGATGTGTAGATGACAATCATTTATTGTATACTTCCAAGATAAGATCACAGGATTTTGAAACACTTCACTGTAAAGCAATGGAAAATATTTTCAGAAGCATACATTCCTAAACTGATTTAAAGTTTACAGGGAATATACATGCATAGACACATCTCAGGGTGACTCATTTATATATAAAATACTTGTTTTACATTTTCATTTGTCAGTTAAGGTACACTTAATTTTTAAAATATAATAAGTATTTTGTCCCTGTAGGCGGTTTAATCCCTTCTTCACTAAGAGAGATAGAATGTGTAATTATTCTCATGGGGGATTCTCCAAAGAGCTCATTTGTTTTGTCATGGTCTCCTTGAATGAGTTCTGTGATCCCACTTGAACACAAAATGACATCCATTTCAAAGGAACTTGCTATATTTCATGAATCTCTGGGCATTTTTAATGAATCTACATAAGAGTCATTTTCACTACACTCAGGCCGTCTGCTAACCTGAGGCTTTACTATGACTCAGCATCCCTGGTCAGGGACAGTACTCTAAGATAAAAAATATATCGATGAATTTTTAAATGATGAGTTCTTTGAAGAAAGATTTAGAACCTCTATCGTTATTTATAGATATGCTTCTGTAAGTTATATGAGAGAAGAAATTCTACTATGTTTATTTTACACATGAGAAGTTAAGTCTTATGCCAAAGGCACAGAAAGCATCCATGATAGATTGGAACTACATCCACGTTAATGTCCCTGTCTCATTTTTTCCCTTCTTACTTTAAAGAAGATAGAACATTCTGTCCACCATCTGAGAGAGAGGGTGCTTCTCTAAGAGCAGCTCCTCTTCCATGGAAGTTTGTAGGATTTCATAATTGCTATTCTGGATCAACTCTTCTGTCTTTTATAGAAAACTGGGAGGCTTTTATACTTCATAAATATTTTCATTAGAAAAGTAATTTATGGAAAGCAGTAACCTAATTATAGTTCTGGTGAGTTATTGAAAACAGCATATTTTTAAAAGACTCTAAGTGCTGAGAAGAATGGGGTCTAAATGTCAGAATATCTATCACAGAGATTTCAGTGATTCATGATAAAACACTTCATAACCCTAAAAAATGAAGACAGATGATGCTTTAGATGATTAGTGACATTGTCTTTTTCATTATAATTATTTCCAAACCAAACCAGATATAATCCCAGAATTTCAAATGCAAAAGGGTCTAAATGACTTAATATAATCTGAAATTGTTATTCCTGCAAGGTGGCTTTAGCTCTCAGGACTTGGGTGTTTCTCATTAGACTTCTATCATCTTGCAACATAACACACACTTCTCACATCTTTCATTTTCTCACACTTGCATGTCACACACACACATACATGCACACACATACCATTACTATGTAAATTGCTTATCCTTTGTAAAACATAGTTTATATTAAAATAATCATGTGTGTTCAGATTGGTAAACATAACTTCATGAGGCTGGTAGTGGTGATCATATACTCGGAGTAACCTGGACCAAGGAGCAGTGGGGAGTTGTGGAAACTCTCAGAGGACCTCATCTGGGAAAAAGGAAAATAGGAGAGGGGAACTTCAAAACTTCAAATTCACCTGCAGGGAGAACCCTATGTATCAGTGTCTACTAGGGTCAAACTTACAGAAAAACCATTACTCTTAATTAACACAGAGATAGCACTTACCAGGATATGGTCAATACCCCTCAAATTACTATGTTTTATTTATTGTCTTATTTAATTTTCAGACTAACAGATAAAAGCTGATCTCACTACTGTAATAGTTTCGCAGTTGAAGATATACTGTTCATTGGAATTGGTGTAGGATGAACAATTGCTAGGTGGTAAATGTCAGGTCTGATAGTGTGCCTCTTCTGAAATCCTAAGCTGTCTCATCCAGGATGTCAGTGCTACATCTTCCCTTAGAATTCCTCTGCCAATAAGCACACTCCCACTCCCCGATCCTCTCACCACATTGACCATGCATATAAATGAGCTATGAATATTCAAGAATGAAACTCTTGGCCACATCATTGTTGACGTGTATATGTACTGTTGATAAACACTAAACAGTAGGAGAAATTTTCCAGTGTAATTCAGAGCTTGTTAACTCTTTAAAGTACATTTGTCATTTTGCTTGTTGATTTTGCTTTGTTAGTTTTCCCTCCAATGACAGGCAAATATATAGTGGAGAAAATGAAATTACCACATAATCAAGGGGTCAGCTGGGTCACTATGAAGCCTCAAACACTGAATTGAAAAGAAAGACACAAGGAATAATTATATCTTCAGTTAAGTTCAATTTGATGGGACCTCACTTACAACCCTTAGATTAGGAGCCACCCAGCAGGGGCTTAAGTTTGATCTTAGAGATTGCCACTTAACACCTGTGAAAATAGGACTGCATCACCCAACCTCTAGCAACCCAGAATTTCACATGAATGGAACAGACAGGCAAACTCACAGTACTGCTGACAGGAGACAGGAATACACGTCCATCCTGTGGGTGGCAGTTCTCCCTGGCTAAGCAATGTGGGAGTCAGTTTTCATCACATCCTGAAGAGGTATATGGCCTGATACATACCTCTGTACAGTTATCTTCAAGTAATTAAATTGTGTACATCTCAGTTTATACATGTACATATTTACAAATTATCTATATGATCCATTAAAATTCTTCTGATTAGGCAGTGTGTAATTCTACCTGACAATCATGGAAATCAATCTGCTTTACAAGAATAAGGATGTTTGGGAATGATTCAGGTAAAAGCCATTGTCACACTGACAGAAAAGTTGTTGTATTTATGTTTTCCAGTTCTAATTCAATTTCTGTTGTGGGTTTTTTTTCATTGCTATGTAGCATCCAGAGAGTCTCAGATAACAGTGATGGAGAACAGGACACAGGTGACAGAGTTCCTCCTGCTGGGACTGACCAATGACCCACGCCTGCAGCTTCCCCTCCTCATAACCTTCCTCCTCATCTACACCATCACTGTGCTTGGGAACCTGGGGATGATCCTGCTGATCCTGCTGGACGCTCGTCTGCACACCCCCATGTACTTCTTCCTTGGTAACCTGTCTCTGGTGGATTTCTGTTCCTCCACGGTTGTCACTCCGACAGTCATGGCTGGGCTCTTCACGGGAAACAAGGTCATTTCCTACAACGCCTGTGCTGCTCAGATGTTCTTCTTCACAACCCTCATCTGTGTGGAAAATTATCTCTTGGCTGCAATGGCCTACGACCGCTATGCCGCAGTGTGCAGACCCCTGCACTACACCACCACCATGAGGACCAGTGTGTGTGCGGGTCTCGTCCTAGGCTGCTATGTCAGTGGCTTCCTGAATGCCTGCATCCACACTGGGGAAACCTTCTGTCTCTTCTTTTGTAACTACAATAGGATCCATCACTTTTTCTGTGATATTCCAACGGTCATGACTCTGTCCTGCTCTGACAAACAGGCCAATGAGCTTATGGTTGTTTAAGTTGTGAGCTTCCATATCATTTTTGCCTTCATTATTATCTGGATATCCTACATCTTCATTTTTATCACCATCTTAAGGAAACACTCAGGTACAGGTGCTCAAAAGACTCTATCGACCTGTACTTCTCATTTCACCACGGTCTGTGTCTTCTGGGGGACCGCCATCTTCACGTACCTGCAGCCCAGCTCCAGTCACTCCATGGACACAGACAAAATTGTCTCTGTGTTCTACACCATGGTCATCCCCATGCTGAACCGCGTGGTCTACAGTCTGAGGAACAAGGAGGTCAAGAGCGCATTTTTAAAGGTCAGTCATGCATTCATTTTTTTGAACCACAATAATTCTTAGGAGTTTGATTTAGACCTTGTGACTTACACAGTTCCTGGATTCACTCTTCTCAGATAGTCTTCAGATACTTTAAAACCCTTTCAGACCTAAATTAAAAATAGATGCTTGTAGTGATACTCTCACCTTTGCAAAGTTCTTTGACATAAAGAAAGAAAAAAACAGTAATGTGTATGGAAATAGATATCTGTGACAATGCCTAAGGTATTTTGGGTTCTGCTTGTCAAAACCATCCTTATGGGTACTGATGTTGCAGATATTACACAGGGTTTTTTCCCTACCACATGTCAAACCAAATATACGTACAACAGATTCGAAAAAGCCCTTGAATAGTAAAAATTCACACAGGTGTGCCATGCTGTCAAATACTTGGATGAGGTCAGGTTCTTCTGGACTTCAATGTAGTGTATCTATTGAGAAGGGGATATTTTGGTGTTCCTTTGGCTGGATTAATCATACCCAGGTAGCCAGTAAAAGACCTGTGTGTCATTCTGAGCTCTGCCTGAGAGTCTGGAATGAAGCTGTGGATTTAGAAAGGAAGATCTGTCCTCATCGTTGCAGGGGATACAAATAAAAATAGAGGACAAGCATCTCTCTGTCTCGTTCTCTGTCTCCATCTGCCTGTCTGTCTCTGTGCCTCTGTCTCTCTGTCTTTCTGTCTCCATGTCTCTGCCTCTCTCTCCTCTCTCCTCTGTCCCTGCGTATCTCCTTCTACTAGAACATCTATCTTTCTTCCCTATTAGACATCAGAGCTCCACATCTGGACCTGGTCCTAGGCCCTTGGTTTCCAACACTTCCACCAATAACACTTTCCTCCCCGTCTCAGGATTTTACGCAGAACTAATCACCTGCTGTGCTTGGTCTGCAGCTTGTGGAGCATTTATCAAGGGACCTTGTGACCCCCAAGTTGGGTGAGCTGACAGCCATAAGAAACACACTCTTGCATGTCTATATATACCTTCCTGATTTTTCACTGGGGAACACCCACCAACACACTAGCGCTTAATAATAATTCCATATTTGATT
>NW_004955511.1:3208242-3209609 GCF_000276665.1 Chinchilla lanigera | reverse complement strand
AGTTATCAGGTTTTAAATTACTGCCTCAATTTCTTTGCCAATTATGGAAATTTTCAGAGTTTTTATGTCCTCTTGGTTCAGTTTTTAAAATTTTTATCTTCTTAGTACATTTGCAGTATGGGAGGTTCACATTGGCCTTGGGGAGTTGGTGCGTGTACACAGCACAGCTTGATTGTGATTTGTTCCCCTTCCCGCCCACCTCCCTCCCTCTGCCTCTAGAACCCCTTTCCCCACTTTTAGTACTGTCAGGGTTGGCATTTTCTTTCATTTTTACAACATTTAACGTTGACATTCACTGTACATGACGACATCTTAAATCTTTCTACTTCCCCTTCCACCGCGCCTGGTCCTCTGTCTGCTGAACTCCTGTCATCCCTGTTTTTTCCAGCAAAACTTCATTTTCTCTTCATTTACACTTTGCCTTACCCAGGTGAAAGATTTACATGGTATCTGAGATCTGATTTGTTTCACTTAACATTATATTTTCCAGGTGTTCAAGTTCATTCAAATGTACCTAGAAATCCCTCCATTTCTTTAAGATACCCCAATTTGCTGTAGTACAGATTCTCATAATTTTAATGATCTTCTGGATTTTGTGGTGGCCATTGCAATTTCTCCTTTTTCAGTTCCTTCTTTTCTTTCCTTCTTGTGAAACTTCAGCTGAAGTTTTTCTACTTTTGTTTTTTTTTCCAAAGTAGCAGCTTTTCAATTCACTGGTTCTTTGTGTTAGTTTTTAGTCTTGGCTTCATTAATTTCAGCTCTGACCTTTATGATTTCCTTCTTTATTTGGATTTGGACTGTTCTTGTTCTTCTAGGATCGCAAGGTCCATCATTAGTTTATTTATTTGAGCTCACTCTGTTTATCTAATTGAAGAATTCTCAGCAGTACACTTCCCTGTTAAGATTGCTTTTATCGTACCCCATAGGTTTTGGTGTGTGGTACTGGCGCTATTGTCTTACTAGCGTAAGACACAGGCATAGGCAAGAACTTTCAAACGGAAACCCAATGGCACAAAAAATAACATCAAGAATCAGCAAATGGGATTATATCAAATTTAAAAAGCTTCTGCAACTGGATGTTGTGGCATACACCTATAATCCCAGCTCTCAGAAACCCGAGGCAGGAGGAATGCTGTTTGAGGCCAGGCTGGGCTACATAGTGAGTTCAAGGCCAGTTTGAACAACATAATGAGACCCTGTCTAAAAAAAAAAGTCTGGCCTCCCCCACTGCAGCTGCCAGGATCCAGGCAGAAAGCAGTGTGGGAAGACACAGAGACCAGAGGGACATCAGCCACACAGTGAAGTCCTCAGCCAGGATGAACAGGATGGACAGACAGAACTGGTGACATGAAACTGTCAGAAGCAAC
>NW_004955511.1:3189084-3207307 GCF_000276665.1 Chinchilla lanigera | reverse complement strand
TATTGCTTTTTTGAAAGGAATAGTTAATGTTTAATTGTGTGATCAAAAGTACATTTAATGTTTAAAATCCAATAACTACCTTGGTCACATATGACAGTTTAATCATGTCTTTGCTAGGAGAGAGAAATAACAATCTGCAGTTATTCTCATGAGGAATTCTCCAGGGAGTATGATGTCTTTGTAATTGTCTCCAGACTTCCTTATATAAGTGTCTGGGATCAAAATAGAACACAAAATGACACCCTTGTAGAAGGCACATGTTATATTTCATGAGCCATTGGGTACCATTTATCCATTTGAAAGAGTCATTTTCACTACATGAAGACTTTTTTCTGACCCAAGGATTTACTATGAGGGACAATGTTAGATCAGGAAAAATACTCAAAAATAAAAATTATGATTTTTAAATGATAAGTTCTTTGAGAAAGAGTCTATAGACCTCTTATCACTTGCAGATATATTGGTGTGAGTTATGTGAGAGAAGGAATCCTACCATATTTATTTTATATATAAGGAGAAGGTGAGTGATTCTTCCAATGGCACAAAAAGAATTCAGGATTGATTGAAACTGGATCCATGTTAATTTTCTCTATTTTTCCCTCTTGCTCTAGAATAGTGAGCACATTCTCTCCACCACTCAAGAGAGGGGTTCCTCTAAGAACAAGTCCTCCTCTATGAATTTTTTTTAGATTTCATAACTGCTATTTTACACTGACCTTTCTCTTTGAGCAAACTGGTAAGCTGTTACATTCTATAACCATTTTCATCATAAATGTAAGTTATGCAAAAGCAGTAGCTTAACTATAATTATGATAAGTTATTTAAAACTAAAGATGTCTTCAAAAAGAGTACTGGGCAAGGTGATCATGGGGTATAAATATCAAAATATGTATCGTAAACTGTCCCGTGATTTATGACAAATCTTTTTTTTTTTTTTTTTGCAGTACCGGGGATCAAACTCACGACCTTGCGCTTGCCAGGCAGGGGCTTAAGCCACTGAGCTATATCCCCAGCCAAATCATACTTCTTAACCTCCCAAAATGAACAAAACTAACAAAAATGATGCTTTAAATGATTAGTGACATCAGCTTTCTCACTACATTTTTCCAAACAGAGATAGGGACAATCACAACCCCAGAGTACTACAGCGACTCTTCTTTAAAATGCAAAATGGTTTAAATGACTTAACATAATCTGAACAAGGTCGCCTTAACTCTTGCATCTTGAGTCTTTCTTATATGACCTCCATCATCTTGCAGCATAACCAACATTTCGATTCTTCAGTTTTGTCAGTGATAATGTAGGAATGTTATGCACACACACACACATGCCCTCACTGTGTAAAATGCTTATCCTTCGTTATGAAACATAGCATGTGTTAAAAATAGTCATCTGTATTCATATGGGTGAGCATGAAGCTTTCTTGGGGATAATTCATAAATTAAAATTGCTTATGGCATAGAAGAAAGAGAGCAGGAAATGATAGTTAGTTTGTACATATACAATTCCAAAGGCTGCCGTTCATATAACAAATTTAAATACTGTTACTACACAAGACAGATTCAAATAAAATATTTACAGTACACAACTTGCCACCAAATCGTGTCTTGGAGCTAAAGTTACCCCCTTGAAGTGGGAAGTTTCATCTCCTGGTCTCCGTGAGTTTGGTTATGTTGATGAAAATGAGTGAAGGGTGAGTTTGACAACAATGGAGTCTTTTTTCTAGACTAAAATATGGATTTCAGGAAAGCAGTGTTGAAAAAGAACGTCCTGCGTGGAACTGCAGGAGCAGCGATCATGCTGTTGGAGTTAAGGGAGCCAGAGGCACAGGAGCGAGAACCTCTCAAAACCCTAGGGTGGGACACAAAGCAGTAGAGGAGGGAAACCAAGAATTCAGGTTCGCCTGAGCTGGAACCCTGCATGTCAGCAGCTGCCTGGATCAAACCATCACTCCTAAAAATAAGACATCCCTACCGCTCACCATGATGTGTTTAACGCCCATCTTTTTATTGTGTTTAACTTATTGTCCTATTTAATTTTCACGTTAATACATAAAATTTGATCTGATGATAGCCATTCTTCCTGGACTGAGAGAGAATCTCAGTGCTGCTTTCATTTGCATTGCTCGAATGACCTACGGTGTTGAACATTTTTTCATATAGTTATTTGCCACTTGTATTTCTTCATCTGAGAAGTGTGTATTCATCTCAGATGCCCATTTCTTGATTGGGTCTTTGAATTTGGGGGCGTCTGATTTTTTCTCAATTTAATATTTAGATCTTTGATCCATTTTGATTTTAGTTTAGTGCATTGTTAGGCATAGGTCTAGTTTTAGTCTTCAGCATGTGCAAAGCCAGTTTTTCGAGCATCATTTATTGAAGAAGTTATCTTTCTTCCAGTGAATGTGTTTGGCCCTTTTGTCAAAGATGAGGTGGCTGGGTGTGTTTGGAGCTGCTTGTGCATCTTCTAATCTGTTCTCCTGATCCCCAGCTCTGGTTTTTTGGTATTGGTTTGGTTTGGTTTGGTTTTTTGCCAGTACCATTATCACTGTAGCACTGTACTATAATTTCAGGTCTGGAATACTGATGCCTCCTGCCTTGCCTTTGTTGTCCAGAACTGCTTTTGCTATTCTAGGTTGCTTTTGGTTTCAAATGAATTTTAGGAATGTTTTTTCTAGCTTTGTGAAGTATGCTAATGGTATGTTGATTTGGGTTGCATTATATCTGTATAACAATTTTGAGAGTATGGCCATTTTCACTGCGTTGGTTTTTCCTACCCGTGAGCAAAGGATAGCTATCCTTTTTCTGATATGTTCTTCAAGCTCCCTTTTCAGAGTATGGTAATTTTCAATATATAGATCATTTACTTTTTTTGTTAGATTGATTCCCTAGTATTTCATTTTTTGGATGCTATTGTGAAAGGTGTGATTTTTCTAATTGCTCTTTCAGTCTGTTATTGTTATACAGGAATGCTATTGATTTTTGAGTGTTGACTTTGTATCCAGCTACACTACTGACTTTGCTTATTACATCTACAGTTCTTTTGGTGGAGTTTTTGGGGTTTTCTATGTAGAGTATCATGTCATCTGAAAATAATAATTTAACTTCTTCCTTTCCCATCCTTATTCCTTTTTTGCCCCGTATGTAATTCATCTGGTTAATGTGTCCAGAACTATAACAAATAGAAGTGGTGATAATGAATATCCTTGTCTTGTTCCTGATTTTAGATAGAAAGCTTTCAGTTTTTGACAATTTAGTATGATTTTTTTTTTTGGTTTTTTGTTTTGTTTTATTTTTGTTTTTTTTTTTTTTTTTTTTTTTTCCGGTACCTGCAATCGAACTCATGACCTCGCACTTGCCAGGCAGGTGCTATGCCACTGAGCTAAATCCCCAGCCCCTAATTTAGTATGAATTTAATGGTTGGTTTGTCATAGATACTTTTCATAATTTTGAGATAGAGACCATCTAATCAAATTTTCTGTGTGGTTTTTATCATGAATGAGTGTTGGATTTTGTCAAATGTTTTTTCTGTATCTATTGAGACTATCATGTGATTTTTATCTTTGGTTCTGTTTATATGGTGTATTACATTTTTTGATTTATGTGTGTTGAAACATCCCTGCATCCAGCCACTGTGGAAATCAGTATGGGCATAACACAAAAAAATAGGATTAGAAGTCCCATTCAACTCAGCCATCACCCTCTGGATATCTTCCTGGAAGAACTGAAAACATCATACCACAGCAATATATGTGCACACAGGTTTATAGCAGCACAATTTGTAATAGCTAAATCTTGGAAATAACCCAGTGCCAATCAACGGAGGAATGGATAGAAAAGATATAATCTTTTATACAGTGGAGTACTACTCAGCTGTAAAGAAATATAAACTTGAATTATTTATAGGTAAATGGATGCAACTTGAGACCATATTTATAAGTGAAGTAGGCATCACATGTGTAAACATTGTATTGTCTCCCTGGTGTGAGAAACTAAAAGAATAAATAAGGATCAAAATGTACAACAGATGTTTTGAAATGGGAAGAAATTGCTCAAAAGGAAAGAAGAACTAGGGTGGGGGAAAAAGGAAAGGAAGGAAGGGGAAAAAACCACAAGATAGTTACGGCAGTGGTTCTTAACTCATTAAAAAGAAAAGTTTGTGCTAATATCATTCAGAGAATTTTTTTATGCTTAAATCTTGTACTCTGAGTAACTACTTTGAAAATAATAATATGCAGTGTGTTAACTGTTGTTCTCTTATTATTTGGTTATAAAATTTTGTTTATTTTTCCATAAAAAGGTTGATCTTATACCATGTTCATTGGAGTTGGTATAGTACTAACAACGGCTAGCTAAATGTCAGATCTGATTTCAAGATTCTAAACTCCCTGACACAGCATATGTGATGCTACACTTTCCCTCTCAATTACTCTGGCAGTAGGCAGGCTCCCACTCCCTAAGTATTTCACTGCCTCTTTGTTGACATGTGCAGAGATTGTTGAGAAGTATGAAATCATAAGGGAAAGTTTGTAGTGTAATTCAGAGCTTCCTAGCTCTTTTCTTTTTTTACTAAATTCAATTTAATTTGTAATAATGAATTGTATATTTTATAATTTTTAAAATTTTATTAATACATGTTTCCAATTCATGCAGTTTACAATCATCTTGGGGAGTGGTGACATGTACATATTAGAGCTTGGTTTTTTTATACTTCTTTTTCCCTCCACCTTCCACTTCTTCCTCTGGTTCCCCTACCCTCTTCCCTTGCTGCTGATATTATTTGTCTTAGCTCATGATATGGTATATATTTTTTACATTAATTGAATTTAGTAGGTTCCTGTGCATGGTGCATCTTTATTTTTCTCCTTTCCCCTTCCCTTCACCTCACCCCTCACCTGAGTTCCTTTGGGCCACTTTCCCTGCAGCAAGAGATCCACTCCCTTGTCCCTTCCTATCCATCCTTTATCATTTTCTTCCTTTGTACTTTGCCTCACTCAACTGAGAGATACTATATGGTATATAGCCTTGTGTGTCTGATTTATTCCACCTAGCATTATACTTTCCAGGTGCATCCATTTTTCTACAAATGTCCCAAAATTTGTCAATCATTATAGCTGAGTAGAATTCCATTACACATAGATACCACGTTTTCTTTACCCAATCATCTGTTGATGGCTGTATAGTTGCTTCCAGGATTTAGCTACTACAAATCATGCTGCTATAAATATTGATACACTTGCATCACTGTAGTATGATAACTTAGGCTCTTTGGGGAAGATACCTAGCAGGGGAATAGCTGGGTCATATGGAATTTCTAATTTCATTTTTTGATGAACTCCATACTAATTTTCATAATGTTTGTACTAGTTTATTCCCACCAACAATCCAGGAGGATTCCTTTTTCACCACAGCCTCACCAGGATTTGTTATTGTTTGATTTTCTAATGATTGCCATTCATTCCAGGGTAAGGTGATGCTGTTGGTGTTGTTTTAATTTCCAGTTCTCTAATGGCCAGAGATGCTGAACACTCTTTTCATATATTTGTTGACCTTATGTATTACTTTCTCTCTGTAATGTCTTTTCATTTATCCTGCCCATTGACTTGGTCTTTAGTTTTAAGTGATTTAATTTCTTTTGAATTCTTTGTATGTTCTATATATTATTCCACTGTCTGAGGAGTAGCTGGCAAAAATTTTCTTCCATTCTGTAGATTGACTCCTTGCTCTACTCAGTGATTCTTTTGCTGTGTAGACCCTGCTAGTCTGATATAATCCTATTTGTTGATTCTTGCTGCCATTTCTTGTATGTTTAAGGTTCTGTCTAGAAAATCCTTTTCTACACTTGTTTTCAAGTGCTTTATCTATTTTTCTTTTAGAAGGTTTAATTCACCTGTTCTAATGTTTAGACTTTTTATTTTAAAGAAAATAGTACAAAAAAGAACAATAGCAAAATAAAAACAACACAAAGCAAGGACATTAAAAATGATACAGGGTTTCAAACCAAATGATAGAGATTAACAGTGATTGTTACATTACATATTCTTATCTTCAGCGAAGTTGCTCAGATTACCAGATGTAAGAATAGAAGATTGATCAAATCATTAAAGGGAATAAGAGAATAATAATTTTAAAGAACATTAGAGACAATACATAGTGTCACTAGGCAGGATTGTAGGAATTCACCAATGGATATTATACTGCAAATTGTTGTCGTCATATAAATTGCTCAGATTACCAGATACAAGCGTGCAAAATTGGTCAAAATATTAAAAAAAACTTTTAATCATTAACTGTTCCCCTTAACAAATGATCAAAAAACCGTCATGTTTAGACCTTTGATCCATTTTAATTTTATTCAACAAGTGGTATTGGGAAAACTGATCATTTGTTAACTCTTTAAAGGAGCTTTTGCAATTGATGGAGTGAACATTTCACTGTTTGATTATTAATTGTTGGTTTTACCTATTGGAGAAGCAAATATATAGTGAGCAACATATCACATAATCAACCTGTCACTTACATCACTATGAAACCTCAAACTCTCAGAATGGAAGAAATATATCAGAAGAAATTACACCTTCAGTTAAATTCGACTTGACCTGACCTCACTTAAGACTCTTAACAATTAGGAATCATTCATTATAGGTTAAAATTCTACCTAGGTACAGAGCAGAGATTGCCATTTAATAGTTCTGCGAATCTGAATAACTCACATAGCCTCCTGTGATCAATGATTATATAAATGTGACAGACAAGCAAACTCACAACCTTGCTTACAGAAGACAGGAATACACATCTATTCTGTGGGTGGCAGTGTCTATCCCTGGATGAGCAATGTGGAAGTCGGCTCTTACTGTGCCCAAAGAGTTCATGGTTTACACACCTCTTTCCAGTTATTTTTGTTATTAAATAGTCGCCATATCAGTTTACAAATTAACTAATATACAAATTGTCTACATGATCCGTTAAAATTCATATTAGACAACTTATAATTTTACCTGTCCTTAACAGAATCAGTTTGATCTTCAAGAAAATGTTTTCCTTTGGAGGGGGTCTTAAAGTATAAATTACTGTATTATCACAGTGACAGAAAACTTACTGTTCTCATATTTTCCAGTTTCAAGTTAATGTCTTTATCTTTTTGTAGTTTTTTTCTCATTGCTACAGAGCATCCAGAGAGTCTCAGATAACAGTGATGGAGAACAGGACAGAGGTGACGGAGTTCCTCCTGCTGGGACTGACTGATGACTCACGCCTGCAGCTTCCCCTCTTCATAACCTTCCTCCTCATCTACACCATCACTGTGCTTGGGAACCTGGGGATGATCCTGCTGATCCTGCTGGACGCTCGTCTGCACACCCCCATGTACTTCTTCCTTGGTAACCTGTCTCTGGTGGATTTTTGTTCCTCTTCCACTGTCACTCCGACAGTCATGGCTGGGCTCCTTCTAGGAGACAAGGTCATTTCCTACAATGCTTGTGCTGCTCAGATGTTCCTGTTTGCAGCTCTTGTTACTGTGGAAAATTATCTCTTGGCCTCCATGGCCTATGACCGCTATGCCGCAGTGTGCAGACCCCTGCACTACACGTCCACCATGACCACGAGTGTGTGTGCGGGTCTCTTCCTAGGTTCCTATGCCTGTGGCTTCCTGAATGCCGCCCTCCACATTGGGGATACATTCAGTCTCTCCTTCTGCAACTCCAATGTGGTCCACCACTTTTTCTGTGATATTCCAGCAGTCATGGTTCTTTCTTGCTCAGATAGACAGGTTAGTGAGTTGGTTCTTGTTTATGTAGTGAGCTTCCATATATTTTTTGCCTTCTTTATTATTTGGATATCCTACATCTTCATTTTTGTCACCATCTTAAGGAAGCACTCAGGCACAGGAGCTCAGAAGGCTCTATCGACCTGTGCTTCTCACTTCACTGCTGTCTCCATCTTCTATGGGACGAGTATCTTCATGTACCTACAACCCAGCTCCAGTCACTCCATGGACACTGACAAAATCGCCTCTGTGTTCTACACCATGGTCATCCCCATGCTGAACCCCGTGGTCTACAGCCTGAGGAACAAGGAGGTCAAGGGTGCATTCTTAAAAGTCAGTCATGCATTCATATTTTGGAACCAAGATAATCGTTAGGAGTTTGATTTTAGGCTTGTGAGATTCATAGTAGCTGGATTCATGAACTTCATTATTCGTTATTCCACTTTAGGTATCTAACTGCTTCTTCTGGGTATGTCTTTGTTGGAACACTTGGTACCATGCAATAATAATGCCCTGGGCTCCATGAGGTTTTTGATCCTTCTTTCCTGACTCTCAGAGAGAACCACAGCAACTGGTTTACCTTCATATGTACCAACTCTTTTATTGCTTCCTCTTAAATCACTGTTAAACCCTTCTAGCGAATTTAAAATTTCACATTGCAAATTTTAGCTCTGTAATTTCTATCTGGTACCATTTTACAATGTTTGTCTCCTTATTGGTATTCAACGTTTGTAGAAATCCCATGTCTTTACTTTCTTCTAGTTCTGTATCAGTATACACTTTAAGATCTTTGCACATATTTAAAGTAGTTGATTTGAACTCTCTGACTTCTATTGAAAGTCTACATTCTTCTGCATAACTACTCTTATTAACCCCCTTTTTCGTGAGCCATCTTTTCTTGTCCTTTGCATATTACCTATATCTGTTTTGAAAATTTGACTTTTTTTTTTTTTTTTTTTTTTGGTTTTTCTCCGGTACCAGGAACCGAACTCATGACCTTGAGCACTTTGCCACTGAGCTAAATCCCCAGCCCAAAATTTGACATTTTTATTATTAAATTGTGGCAACTCTGGAAGTCAAATTCTTCCCTCTCCCAAGGGGTTCTCTTTTTTGTGGTTACTTGTTATGGGTTGTAGGTTTCATTGCTTATACAGTGAATTTCTGAAAGTAGTTTTAGTAATTTTCTCTGTCATTTCTGTTTCTTTCCTTTAGAGTCAGTTTGCAGCTTTATTGATACTTTTGTAAAAGTCATATTGCCACCTTTTCTTAGATTTAACTTTTATGTATGTTCTATAAATCTTTGACAGTATCTGAATCATAACAAGTTTGTTCTGAGAATATTAGCTCTCATTTTCAATTTTTCTGTAGAATTCCAGCCCTTGAATTACCCTACAGTACCATTTTCCAGTCTCTGTTTTGTGATGAATTGATAGCTGTATTAAGGACCCAGTCAACAAAACACTTAAACCCTCATTTATCCTTTTTTTTTTGGTTTTTCTCCGGTACCGGGAACCGAACTCACGACCTTGTGCTTGCCAGGCAGGCGCTTTGCCGCTGAGCTAAATCCCAGCCCCTTAAACCCTCATTTAGTATCCTTGATTTAACAGCAATCATAAAGCCATCGTCATATAATGTCATAATTACAGGTGTTGGGTATCAGGATCTGATATCTGGGGGGGATCATTTAGGCTCTAATTTGTTTCTCACCACAGCTGTAGCTTTCCACTACGTGATTTTATGGTAAGTGGAGCCCCTCTCTGTTGCATCGTTCGAGGCTCCTGGTGATAGGACATCACAATCTATGGTTGTATCTACTGGAATAGGAAGCCAAGTGATCATTATGCAGGAGTGAAGACATGAAGAGCAGTGTGCATTCTCCAAATAACATAGCAGCCTTGCCAAAGCTCGTAATCCAGAGCCACTGCATGTGTCCCCGGGTGAAATGGAGCAGCAACACGTAGGGAAGTGATGGATAACTATAGTTGTCCTATGTTTTCTAACTCATACACTATCAATTTTTATAAACAATGAATATTAACATTTAACCCATGGAACCCCTAACATGTATAGAAATTTTCATCTACCAACCCCTTTGAAAATCCTAGCAGGATGGCAAGATATTATTTTCCGTTTTATTACAAAAAAGAAGGTGAACTTGCTGTGGCTAAACTTCTCCCTGAATTTGAAGTGAAACAACCCAAAGGCATGGGATACATGTTTCACCAGGATAAGTCTTCAGGACAGTGTGGTCTGAGAGGTAGCTGCAAATGAAAAGAAAACAAAACTGCTTCTTTGGTGGACAAAAGAACACCCAAGCCAGAAATATGATGGTGACACAACTGGATGTTTCAAAAGACTGAAAATATGCGGTATGGAGATATCTTCACATGCCAGAATCATCAAAAATGAGAGTAAAATAAAAGTAGTAATTAAAAACTTAAAACAAGATATGGATCATGATGTAAAGCAATTTGGATTGTTGAGGAGAGCTCAAATTAGAAAGTTTCCTCAGAAAACAGCTTGGCATTTTTTTGCATTTATCCGAATAAATGCACATGTTTGACAAACCAACCTAGCTGTGAGGTGTTTCCACACATGACAGGAGCAGTCTTTGTTCAACTCAAAGTCTTGAACCAGGGTTTAAATAAAACTTATTGATCATTACAGAACCGTAAAGCCAGCACATATGTTCTTCAACTCCATAATGAGAAAAATATCTTGTAATGTCATATAGTGGAATAATATTCGCAATAAAAGCTTCTATTACAATAAAAATGGGTCTCAAATGGTTAGGGAAAGGCGCCAGATTGAAAGACCTAACATTCTAGGATTACAGTTGAGGATATTCTAGCAAAGGCAAAATTGCTTTTATAAAAAGTGCTTATTTGATATCAGAGTCAGTGATGTGGGAAGTTAGCAGAGAGAAGCTGAGATCTTCAAGTTATGGTAGTAGTGGTTACAATGTTGTGTTTGACAAAATGCTTTGACTTATACACTAAAACCATATGTATTGTGATATATAATTAGAACATTTAAAATAACAGGAAATAAGAAATAATGCAATTAAATATGCACATTAAAATAACCAACTTGTTCCCACTGGTATTTTAATTGCTTATTGCCTTGAAGAGGAGGACCAGGAGCCACAGATATTCATATGAGGGAATCTCCAGAGGCCCCCCTGTCTGCAATTCTCTCTGGCTCTCCATGTATCAGCCTTGGTGATCCCCGGATGACAAGAAGTGTCTCGTCTTAGAAGGAACACATTAGAAGAGCCACACTGCATGCCTCTCCCTGTGCAACATCATTTATCCCTCTGGAGGATGATCTCTGTTAGTACGTGCAGGCTTTCTTTCCTGAAGATTTGGTATGAGTCTGCAGTCATGGCCAGGAAAACACACCCAAAGGTGAAAATCATATTGATTGACTTTTACATAATAACTTCTCTGTGAGATGTTTTATAGACTTCTTTCACTTGTTATGTACAGACACAACTCTGTGAGTTATGTGAGAGAAGTAATCTTATCATGTTTATTATATATATAAGGAAGATTTCAGTAACATTTTCAAGGGCACAGAAAGAACTAGCAGTAGCTTTGAGGGTTGATCCAAGTTAATGTTCTTTCTTCCATCTCTCCCTGCCTTAAAGAAGTTGCAGCATGGTGATTGCTGCCTGTGGGAGAACACACACAACACTGTAAAGCTGATTTCATGACTAACCAGTATGGACTGATTCTTCTTTCCCTTCCAGAAAACTGGACAGTATCTGTACTCCATAAACGTACTCAGTGAGATGTCTCCATGCAAACTCAGTGGGAGTAAAGTTCTATAGTCATTTAAAAACAGAAAGAACTTGTTCCAACAATTTTCTGAAAACCTAAGGTGGGTCTAGTGTATAAACATCAAACTCCATCACATGGGGATTTTTATAACACATCATGCTATTTTTCCAAACTACAAACTAAAATTTCAGACAGATGATGTTCTGAATGGTAGGTAGTGATTTTGTCTTTTCATTATCTGCTCACCTATCATTGGAGATAAACCAGCAAAACATCCAAACAAGCAGTCCACAAATGTGAAATGATAGTTCTTTAAAGTACAAATGGCCCTACCTAAATTAACAAGATCTGGAATGCATTTTAACCTTTTAACTTATGCTTATTATTATTAGCACCTATTGACAGTGATGTGACTAAAAACACACTTCGGATTGGGCTGAAGGAGGCTTTAACTCTAGAGTGTTGAGTCTTTTTCATAGTAGGTTATAATTTTAAACCATCATGTAACTTCCCAAATCCTCAATTTCCTCATGAGAGAAACTAATAATAGTATCCATGTTACACACACACATGCACACACACACACACACCCCTATATATAAAGTCCTTTTCATTTTTGTGTAACACTTTGTATGGTAAAAGTGATCACATTTGTTAGAGTTTGCAAGCATAATGTCTTCACAGAGTAGGCTCATAAAGTGAAATTTCCAAAAGCTTAGGGAAAAGAAGGTAGGCATCATTAGTATTAAATGGATATTCTTCAAAAGGCTTCACTCAAATAAAGATTCAAGTGAAATGTTTCACAGTGTGAAAACTGCCTTCAAAATAGACCTGTGGGCTGTCTTTACAAAGACAGCCTACAAACCAGGAATGTTCAACATTCAGCCTTTGTGATTCTGGTATGGGATGCCAGGAATGAAAAAAAAAAAAAAACAAGTTTAAGAAAAATGGCCACTTATCCGCATTAACATGTGGATTTCAAGGAAGAGCACTTCAGAAAGAATGTTTCTTGTGGAACTGCCAGAGCAGCAATCAGATGTTTGCAGCAAGGACAGACAAACACTGGAGAGCACGGAGATTCTCAACAGCCACAGTGCAGGAGGGTAGGAAAGTTGGAGAGGGAACTTTCAAAATTCCAAATTTACAACTGAAATCATGTGTGTCTGCATCCACTTCGATCAGCTCCACATGAAGACCACTACTCTGCCCTGACACTGTAATGACACAATACCTAGCACTCACCAGGCTGTGCTCAACACCCAGTTTTTCATCTTGTGTTTTGTTTTGTTTTTGCTTTTACTTTATTTAATCCTCACAACAATCCATGAAAGCAAGTCTCATAACTATCTTCATTTTGGAGATAGAAACACAATGTCTGTGGATTTAGTCTATATCCCATGATTCCTAAGTAGTAAGTAGTAGGTCAGGTGTGTCTCCTCCCAGAACCTAAGCTCCATGTGACCTATATCTGCTGCTATGCACCCTTTCACCCAGGATTTCCTTTATAGGTGAACATGTTCCCACCATCCTAGTTTTTCCACCTCTTCTGCCATAGAGACTCACTATGGTGATCCTAGAGTTAAACCGTCTTTCATTTAACCAAAAGTTTGTTGCTAGCCATTTTGCCATTAAAATGTATAAATATATAGATGTTAATAAACATGAGATTGTGATGAGAAGAATAAAATAGAATTCAGAGTTCACTAAGATACTTGGGATACTTTGTTGTTGAAAGGATCATTTCACACTTCCGCTTTTCATTTTTCCTCTAATGAGAGGCAAATAGATCATGAAAAATATGATATTAGCACCTAATCAATCACTAACTTAGTTCACCGGTAAATCCCAAATGCTGACATTGAACCAAAGCAGAAAAGGAATAATTGTAAATGGTATTAAAGTCAAGAAGATTTAAATTGAGTTTAAAATCTTAGACATAGGAACCGCTCACCATGGGTCACTGGTTGGCATAGGTCTGCAGCAAGGGTTTCCAATACTTGTATACATATGAACAAATACTCAGCCCCTTTGCTTTATACCTTAGATGAACTTAGCAGCTAATCAAGCTCACACTATTTCTGACAGGAGATAGTGAAAGCGTCCAAAGTACCCGCAGCTGTTCTTCGGAGTAACATGGGGGGTCAGCTTCTACCAAACTCTGAAGAAGTGAATTCACCAATAGATTATTAACCCACACAGTCATTCTCATCAAAGTATTCAACTGTCTGCATCTCAAATAACAAATGTAAAAAACTTTAAAAAGAAATAGATGAGCCACTAAGATTGCACATAATTTTATATGTAATTAATGCATTCTCTTTGGCTTTCAAAGCCATGTTTTTCTGGAGAATCATGAAATACAAGTTACAACTGCAATCCCAGAATGCACATTATAATATCCAATTTTAATTCAGCTTCTTTACCTATCCCTTCTTTTTTTCTCATTGCTACAAAACGGCTAGTGATTCCCACATAACAGTGATGGAGAACAGGACAGAGGTGACAGAGTTCCTCCTGCTGGGACTGACCGACGACCCAGGCCTGCAGCTTCTGCTCTTCATAACCTTCCTCCTCATCTACACCATCACTGTGCTTGGGAACCTGGGGATGATCCTGCTGATCCTCCTGGACGCTCATCTGCACCCCCCCCCCATGTACTTCTTCCTCGGTAACCTGTCTCTGGTGGATTTCTGTTACTCTCCCACTGTCACTCCCACAGTCATAACTAGATAGCTGGAAAACATTTTCTTCTAAGTGCATAGGTTTAGTAAAGATCTTCCCTCAACAATGCAGGTAGCCCTCATCTGATCTGTTGAGAGCTCACCTGAATAGAACAAAATGATAGGAAGGGGCAGCTGTCTGTCCCTCTGCCCTCTCTCTGCCTCCTTTAACTGGGACAGCTATGGTCTCTCACTCTTATGTATGAGGACCACTGGGCTGTGGTCTCTCAGCCTCCAAGCTAAATAATAGTCCCACCCAAGCTCCTCTTTCTCAGGTCTCTGAGCTCAGACTGGGTTATGTCTCCAGTTTTCCTGGTTCTCCAGCAGGCTCAGGTACATCCTGAGGCCTCTTCGTCTCCATGATGACACGAGCTGAAAACTGCAATAATCTCCTCTCCTGTTTGTCTCCCTCTCCCTCTCCCTCTCCCTCTCTTTCTTCCCCCCTCCCTCTCTCTGTTATTGCACTGGAAGTGCCTGACTCATATACTAGTTTTTAATCATTATAGTTTCATATTTCTATTAATGAATGTATGTTCATATCTAATATTTTTATATATTTATCTACTATTCTGAGTCCTAATTTTAGAAAAATCACAATGTATTTATAAGCATTAAATGAAAATATACGCTTTTTTGCACAAATTAATGAGTGATGCATAGATCTGGCATTTCACATCACTGAATATATCTGTTTAACTCAGTCATTTTATTTTTTTTAATTTTTATTTTATTTTAATTTTTTGGTTTTTCTCCGGTACCGGGAACCGAACTCACGACCTTGCGCTTGCCAGGCAGGCGCTTTGCCGCTGAGCTAAATCCCCAGCCCCTAACTCAGTCATTTTATACAACTCTCATGTTCTTGTTTTAATTTTCAAGAGGATAAAATAGCCAGAGTACCAGAAAAATCCAAGAAAAATAAAAATATTTTAATATATTCCTATATTACTGCAAATTTTCAGACTATTTAAAAATTGCACTAACATTAATAGAGTGTTTTCTTTCTGAAAATGTTGGGACACTGCTCATGATTAACACTGCATTTGCTTCAGCTGAGTTACATCACCTCTCAACACTTAAGCAATCCTTCATCTCAGTTCACTCATACTGCTGGTCTTGCCATTTCTTCACAACTCCAGCCATGCTCATGCTACAGGGCCTTTGTATGCACTGGGTGTGAACGATCCTCACTCTCCTCAACCCCTTTCTTCAGTGCCAGCCTGTTGTGCAGTCCTGCCTTGGCCATCTTGCTAATCAGTCTCCACTCACCAGATCCACTGGCCCCTCCTCCTACACCATCTGTCGCAGTTCTTGTCGGACTTCTCCTCCAACTCTGTCCAGGGTGAACAGATCCCCTGAACTAGATGCCCACAGATGTATAAGAAAAGTCAGAAAAACATCAAACCATGAGCAAAATTCTGTGATCAGGTGCTAGCAGCCTCTCGGACTGACTGCCCCCTAATACCAAATTCAGTCACCTTTTATTGAGCAAGAACTAAGGACATGGCTAGGACAAATGGACAGATACCAACATTTTAGCAAGAATAATTAAGGGATCACCTAAGACATGCCTATAATCCCAGCATTCAGGAGGCTGAGACAAGAGGATCTTAAACTCAAGGTTAATCCAGAATGTATAATAAAGCCTTATCTTAAGAAACTCTAACAGACAAATCATAGTGTCCTCAATGCATTCTAATCAAATAACATCCTTCTCCACAGGTTCTTATCAACTCTCAGCTACTCTCTGTGCCCATTTCTTTCTTGTTTCTCTCTCCCAGGATGAATGCAAGCTCCTTGAGAGCAATGATCTGCTTTGTGTACCACATCAGCATGTGCATGATCACCAGCACCTACGTGGGTGTCTGAAGTAGAGTCTCAGCAAATATTTGTTAAATGAATGAATGTTGAGGCTTAATTATTTTATTCATTCACTTAACAAATATTTGAGCCTTTACATAAGTGATGATGGGTGTGAGTCGTGCATAGTAAAACTTCTAGATCAACATTCAGCACTCTTAAGAGACACTGATCATTTTCTGCTTTGCTGAAATATTTTTTCTGCATTCTCACATTCCTTGCTTGTAGAGAAGATGAAATCCCATCATTGCATCCCATCATTATCATCAAATAGATCATTTTAATTTTCCCATAACTTCCACTTAGACATGCTATCTCAGTAAGTGGCCAAGAAACATCAAATAAGTATTATTTGGTATATCATAAGGAGGCATTAAATATGAGGTTGTCTGATGGATTGATATCCAGTTGCATTTGAGAAATTGCTGCAAACACATAAATTATATAGTTAATGGAAAAGATTTTAAAGTCAATGTAGAATACAAACATGGTACTCTTGACCCTAAAAAACACAGGGTCATTCAGGATGCTTATGCAGAGTGCAATTTTCATATTCTTAATTTTGTTCATCAGGAAACTCAGTCTTATACAGACCCTAAGCACAGCAATACGTTCCCATGTGCAATTTATTCTTCCTGTAGAGAAAGAGGCTTCGACATCTCCATGCTTGTAATATTGAGCTTGAATGTGCTGATGGTCATGCTGTTTCCTGTGGAACTGAATAGAATAGCGCATACATTCATTCTGTGTTCATGGTTACCGTTCTTTGGAGCTATTTCTAATGCTTATCTTAGTGACAGCTGGATTTTAGAATTATTATGGATTTCTGAAAACTCTAGGAAGAGTGTGCACATCTTGCCGTGTAACAATGGCAAGTTCAGTAATCGGATCTGAGTTCTAATTCTGAACATTTGAATGTTACTCAGTGTGGCTGAGAAGGACTACACAGACGTGACCGAGTGAAGGATTTCAGCAATGTGAATCCCCTGTGATCGTCTCTGTCTGCCCCAATAGCAACCACTATACAGCAGAATTGGAAAGATTTAAGCATGGGAGCCATCAAAGTGAGGTCAAGACAGACACAAAACAGCCGGACCCGTCCTTGTCCCTGCCACTGCAGGGAGGGGGCTGGTTTGACTGACAGCTGTCACTTCCCTTCCCTCCCCTTCCCCTCCAGGAATGGACTGGGACAGCTTGACCCAGGATCCTGCCGACATCCTGGAACTTACTGTGCAGCTGCTTTCCAGGCCGCTCTGACAGAGCTGCAGCTGGACCGACCCCTGCAATGTCCCTTCCTAGCTGTATCACTCCAGGCTCTGCTGCCTCCGAAGAATCCAGCCAGACTTCTAGTGGGGCAAAAATCGGAGAGGGACCTCGGTCCTTTACTAACATCCCTTAATTTTGCAAACCCTGACGTCATGGTCAACATGGCTGGTTCTCCTGGGGGTCCTCAGAGCAGTGGTAAACTTGACTCGAGCTCCGTTGTTCTGGATATCTGGCAGCTGCCAGTCAAGCGCCCTTTTTCCTGATGTTCCCCCAAATGTTGCCATGACAGCGGCATTCACCCCAGAGGAGATGCCTTCTGACTGGAGCAGACTTGCATTTGTACCAAGCAGAACTGATTTGGAGCAACGTGCAGGGTCAAATTCATACCAATCAGCAGGCTCAAATTTGGACCAATCATTGGCCTTCTGTTACTGTATAAGCAGCACTCCTCTCAGACTCCTTGACTTGGGTAAGGGAGCTGTCTCTCTTATAATGACCCTAGCTGCTAGAATAGGATCTGTTCAAACAAAGCCTTGCTCCAGTGGTCTATAAATCTACTGGTGATTTATTTTTCCAATATTAAATTTACTCAGAATTCTTATCCCAGAGAGAGCAGATTGCTTTTTAAAAAAACTACAAACACTAGAGGCTGCCAGCTTTAAAGAGTTCCAGGGACTTGTGGCAGAAGTAGATGCAGATCAGGGGTGGAGAAAGAGCTGCAGTAGCCAGCAGTGCTGGCTGACAGCATTGAGCGTTGTGGCAACGAGACGGACGCTGTTGGGTGGTAAAGACCAGCACCGAGGGGCATCAGCTGGCAGCACCCAGTAACAACCA
>NW_004955511.1:3184666-3188894 GCF_000276665.1 Chinchilla lanigera | reverse complement strand
CTGTGACACCTTATGGGAACTGACAGAGTCCAGCCGAAGCTGCTGAGGAGAGCTCCGGGTAGCTGTCAAGGGGTTAGACTCCCAGCGTACGACACTAACACAGAGGCCTGAGAGCCACCAGGACAGCTGCACTTTGCCAGTTCGTGATTTCTGTCCGATGGTGTGAAGAACCCTCCAAGGACTGGCAGCCATGGAAGCACAGGTGTGGATGGAGAACCGGAGAGGCAAGAGGTGGACGGTGCTCCAAATCTGTGATGGGACCAGGGCTCTGCCGACCGTTGACGTCAGCTTGTTGACGTGACTCTCCACTTCTGCTTTCCAGAACTGTGAAAGGACAAATGCGCTGTGAATCCCGTTTGGCAGGAATTTGTTACAGTAGCTGTAAGAATCGAATTCCCACTCATGTTCTAATCATCTCCTGATTTTTTATGTGTTATAATCTTATATCATTATGAACAATGGTTTGTGAGACTTTACCGGCAAAGTCACTTGTTCCTGGGACTTCCTTGGGAGGTTATTTGCTATTAATTCAGTCTTTTCACTTGTTATAGAGATGTTTAGATTTTCTTTCTCTGGAGTCAGTTTAGTAGTGTATTTCTAGGAATTTGTGTTTTGTTTATATTATCCAATGTATTGGTATACAGTTCTTTGTAATATTTTGATACACTCGTTCTTATTTTATAGGGTTGGTAGGTGCAATTTTACTTTAATTTATGATTTTAGTAATTTGAGTTTTCTCTTTTTTTGTACTCACTTTTCATGTTAAGTGATGTTTCCACCAAATTAGATTCTAACTTTTTAAAATTTTTCTCTACTACTTTTGTTTGCTCTAATCTTTCATTCTGCTACTATATCATTCATAGCTTTCACTCTTAAAAATTAAATCTTTAAGCTGCAAAGATAAATTGATCAAATAAGATCACTCTTATTTTACAATACCTTTGGATGAAGTTAAAGTTTCGTATGACCACTGTTCTGCTATAATCCACAAAATCTAGCAGGTTTTCTTTTACACATTTGTCTCAAACTACTTAAAACTTCTCATTTGGTGTGATTTTTATCAATTGACAATATAAGTGTACTGCTTATATATGTGTAAATACCTAATTTTCCTTTTGTGTGTGTGTGTATGTGTGTGTCAATAGGAATCAAACTCAGGACCATACACACGTTAGGCAAATACTTTACAACTAAGCTACATTTCAAATCAGAGGAGGTCTGTTTCTTTGCTTATTTGTTTGTCATGTTTAAGACTAGGTCTCACTATGTTTCCCAAGGTGGTCTCCAACTAGCAAACTCAAGGAATCTTCCCACTTCAGCCTGCCATGTACCTGGGAATACAGGTATGAGCCATCAAAAGGAGTCCTGGTATTGATTTATACATCAATTGCCTCTGTTGAGTGAAGAGGCGTAATATGATTTGAATCTTTCCTAAGTTTATTGAGCCTAGGCTTTGAGCTAATATAAGGTTTGTCTTTGAAAATGTTCCACAAGCATTTGTGAATTTCATCGCTTTTGGGTAGAGCATTCTGAATATGTCCATTTGCGATTTGGATTATAATGTTATTTACAGCCTCTGCTTTTTTTTCATGGAGTATATATTTATTTTGTTTTATTTTATTTTTATTAGGATATGTTTACAGCACACGGTGTTTATATTCCTTGTATGGAGTTGGTACTTGTACGTAAAACATCTTCATTCCTCTTTAATCTTTTTTCATCCTTTAATCCCCTTCCCTTTGAGGACGATCTCCCTACTTCGTACTATCTATCACTTACTTTGCTCTTTATGTGTAGTTTGGGCTTCTCATAAAGGAAACCATGAGATATTTACTCTTGTGTCTGCTTCTTTTACTTATCATCATAAAGCATCTATTTTCCTAAAAAAGACTCAAGTTTATCATTCTTCATGGTCTATTTCTCAGTAATCTCTATTAATTCTTTTCATTATTGAAAGTGAGGTACTGAATATTCATTTATTTTTGTTAAGTTTACTGGTACAGTTTAGATATTCATAATAGCATTCATCATAGAGAACCTGTACCTCTACATGGTTTAATTTAGTTGCTCTTATTCCCATTCCCCTTACCCCTTCAAGCCCTTCTCCTCTCCTTATTTATGAAGATTTGTTGCCATCTTATCCTCTTATTCTTTTTCTTTCTTTTTCCCTTCCTCCTTTCTCCCTAGCTCCCCTTCCCTTTTGAGCAATTTCTTCCTATTTAACAGTATCTATATACATTTAGATTCTTATCTATACTTTCAGTTTCTCACATCAAAGAGACAATGCAATATTTACACACATGTCCATTTTATTTTACTTAACAGTGTGATCTCCAGGTACAGATCCACTTACTATACATATCTCCAATTTATCCTTCTTTGTGGCTGAGTAGTACTCCATTGTATAAAAAAAAACTTTTTTATCCATTCATTGGTTGATGGGCATGTGAGCTGTTTCCAAGACTTAGCTTTTACAAACTGCTACTATTAACATGGCTGTGAATGTATCACTGTAGTATGATGCTTTTAATTCTTTCAGGAGGATACCAAGAAGGACAATAGCTGAGTTAAATGAAAACTCTAGTCTTAGTTTTCTGAGGAATCTCCACACTGATTTCCACATTAATTGCACCAATCTATGCTCCCACCAACAGTGGAGAAGGGTTCACAAGTCAAGCCTTCATCAACTTGGCATGCATGTGTATCTCTTTAAACCATTATCTCCAAAGAAAGACAGTAATAAAGTCCTCCATTCATCTACCATGATACTACCATCCTAACTCAATAAAAACACACAAAACTTTCTTTACAAGAGGATGTAAGGATCTTTGGTGATCTTTACTCTTCCCCTGGAAGTCCCATAACTAAATACTAGTATATAAGGTAAATAATGTAGTGCCTAAATACTATCATCTAAATCAACACATCTTTTTTATATAATGAAGTTTATCGGTACATTTTATTTTTTTTTTTTTTGTTTCTTTTTGTTTTGATTTTTCTCTGGTACCAGGAACCGAACTCATGACCTTGCGCTTGCCAGGCAGGCACTTTTGCCACTGAGCTAAATCCCCAGCCCCTTATTGGTACATTTTAGATATACATAATGATCATACTCATTATAGGGAATTTGTACCTGTACATATGTTTTGAGTTCTCTTTTTTCCCACTACCCTCCCATCCCTTCAACCCATCTTCCACTTCTTACTTACAAAGCTTGAATTCCATTTTATCCCTTTTTTAGTAGTTTTTTTTTCCCTTAACCTTCCCTCCTTTCCCCTTCTCCCACCCAAGTTTTTCCTTTTTGAATAATTTCTTCCCATTTCAGAATATCTATTGTGCATTTTGGTCCTTATTTACTCTTTCAATTTCTTATACTAGGGAAACAGTGCAATATTAACATATGTGAGTCTGATTATTTCACTTAAGAGTATGGTCTCAAACTGCATCCACTTACCTAGAAATGCCTCAAATTTATCCTACTTTATGGAAGAGTAATACTCCATTATATTTTTTAAAAACCCACTTCTTGTTTGCCTGTTCTTCAGCTGATGGGCATTTGGGTCATTTCCACAATGTAGTGATTACAAACTGTGCTGCTATAAACATGGGTGCCCATATATCACTGTAGTATAATGTTTTTAATTTTTCCAGCAACATATTCAGAAGGGAAATAAAGAAGGGAAATAAAGCTGGATTAAATGGGACCACAACTCCTGTTTTTTGAAGAATCCCCATACTGGTTTCCACAGTAGTTGCACCAGTCTACACTCCTACCAACAGTGGGGAAATGTTCCTTTTCTCCCACAGCCCCTCTAGTATTTGATTTCTTGATGATAGCCTTTTTTCTGGAGTGAGACGGAATCTCAGTGTTGTTTTAATTTGCATCTCTGAATATTTTTTCATGTATTTATTTGCCATTTGCATCTCTTCATCTGAAAAGTGTGTATCCATCTCAGATGCCCATTTTTGGATTAGGTCTTTAAATTTGAGGGATCTGATTTTATTTCAGTTCTTTTATGTTCTCAGATAGAAGCCCTTTGTCTGAAGACAATGGGCTAAAATTTTTTCTCATTGTGTGGGTTACCTTTTCACTCTGTTGGTGATTTCTTTTGTTGTGCAAAAACTTTTTAATAGAATGAGATCCCAGTTATTGATTGTTTGTACTATTTTCTGTGCAATTGGATTTTCTTCATGAAATCTTTGCCTACACCTATGTCTTCAAGAGTTA
>NW_004955511.1:3164255-3184024 GCF_000276665.1 Chinchilla lanigera | reverse complement strand
CATAGGTATAACTTAGGCAGTCCCAAATTACTGATGGAGGCCCACAATGTACAGTCTGTATTAAATGTTGCCTCTCAGGAAGAAGCAAATGTTGCAAAAGGGAAGGATTCTATCAAAATTGCTACTCATACCCTCACAGAAGCCCTTATCTACCATTGGGACTATCTTTGCCATACTGTTCCTTTGAAAATGTCTACACAATATTGTTACTTCACAGAAAGTCATGTGGGGCAATGGCTCCAGGATCACTGAATTCACATCGTGCTCCATGACACTGTGGAATGGTCCTCTGAAGACTCAGAGTGTCACTTAGGTTCAATATTTTGGAGGCCATATGAAAACTCTCTGGAAGAAAATATATGCTAAGAATCAGCATTCAGTGTATCGTTCTGAAGTATGCTGGACTTTGGTCCAGAGGAGAATGAGCCTCGTTTTGCGAGGGAGGTGCGTTACCTTTTCTTCTGGCAATGAAGTTAATTCTTCCAAAGAGGGAAGAAGATGCCAGTGTGAGGAGAAGCAGACAGGCTGCTTCTGCAGACAGAAGAATGACTTCTGCGGGAAGACTCCTCAGAATCCAGTGGCTCTGTTTTCCCAGCTTCACTAGAGTTTCCCACATTCAGGTTTTTGAAATCCTGCACCTGCACAGTAAACACTCTGCTCACCTAGGAGATGAATTCACATTTAAAGTCAACTGCTCACAGGTTTGGCTGGGTTTCAGTAGCCTCGGCACTTCAGCTAAAAGCAATAGGGGGTATTTTCAAAACAGATGTTGAAGCCTTCAGGATATTTATTTATATTTATGCCTATACTTTGACCAGTTAAATTAGGAGAAATCAGCCAAACTCATTATGTTCATTAGTCTGAAAACTGTTCTAGAAGAGTATACACAGGGTATGTTGGCCCATTTGGGCTACTCTAACAGCATATCTGAGATTGGGTATGTTGATTGGGTAATTTAAACAAGATGGAAATTTACTTCTTATAATTCTATAGTCAGGGAACTGTAAGATCAAAGACATAGAAGATTCACTATCTGATGAGGGGATATTTTTCTTTATATATTTCATATGATGGAGAGGGAAGAGAGGAATTATGTTGTACTCCCACATGGCAGAAACAAAGGCTGCTGTCTGCTCATTTGGTGAAAGGCAGAAAGATAGACAGGTTTCACCAGTTCCCTCAAGCACTCCTATAAGTACACTTGCCCCAGTGTTGGAAGTAGAGCGTAGTCACCTTCTGAGGTGTAATCATCTCCTAATGGCCCTCACCTCTTAGAACCACATTTATTCAAAGATGTTAAAGCCTTACTTTCAGGAATGGACAGAATAAAACAAGAAACAGCAGAGATAAATGCAATCTATGCTAAACGGATCCAAAAACACATTTATAGAATAGTCTATCCAACAACTGAATGACTCACATTCTTTTCATCAGCAAATGGAGCCCTCTTCAAGATAGATCACACAATACAGTATGAGCCAAGTCTCAGAATGTTTCCAAAACTGGAATCATATTGTGTGTCTTTTTTGAATAAAATAAAATGAAACTAGAAATCAATAACAAGCAAAACTTTGGATCCTATACAATACAGGAAAGTTTGTGACCTAGTTTTAAATAACCAATGGAGCAAGAAGCTGATAAAAAAATTTTAGAATGTATTGAAACAAATGAAAATGGAGACATTACGTACTAAACCTTATGGGGCACACACACACACACACACACACACACACACACACACACACACAAATCACAAGGGAAGCTTTCCACTGAATCTCAGGAAACTAGAAAAGGAACATCAAGTCATACAATAAAGTAGCAGATGGAGAGAAATAATAACCAAGACAGCAGAAATAAATGGAATAGAGACTAGGGAAATAGGACCCCAAAGCAACAAAGCAAAGAGCTTCAAAAAGAGAAAACAGACAAATAATCACTTAGAATAATTAATAAAAAGAAAGGGAAGATGCAAATAATAAAATTAGAGATTAAAAAGAAGACATGCAGTTGACACTACAGAAATACAACTCATTACAGATTGTCAGGAAAAACTATGTAAAAACAGACTTGTTAACTTAGAAAAGTGGACATGTTCCTCGACATGCAACCAACCAGGAGCAAATCATGAAGATATGGAAAACCTGAGCAGTCCCCAATAGAAAGCCCCTACCCGAGCAGATGGTTTCCTGCTGTTTCAGCAAGCAATTTAAGATGAAATATTACAAATATTGCTTAAGTTACTTTGAAAAATAGATAAAGGAATTCTTCCAAGTATAATTTATCAAGCCAGCATTACTCTTATATGAAAGCCAGAAACAACAAAACAAGTCAGTGTCCTTGACAAACACAAATGGAAATGCCTCCACGAAATACTAGAAACTCAAACACAGCAGTATATTAGCAAGATTATTCACCATTAGCAAGTAGGATTCATCCCAGGTACCCAAAGAAGTTCCAATACAGGCAAATAAATAACAGCAATATAGCATATCCAGGGAGCAAAGGACAAAATCAATGTAATCATTTCAATAGATGCGGAAAAGGCACTCAATAAAGTTTAACATCTCATCACAATAAGAAGAGTTGAACAAAGTAGGCATCAAAGGAATGCACTCCACAGGTCATGTATAATAAGCCAACAGCTAACATTACACTGAATAGGGGAAATCTGAAATTTTTTCTATAAAATATAGAACAAGACAAGGATGCCCCCGCTCCTCAGCTTTATTCATCATAATGCCAGAAGTCATAGGTAGGATGAGCAAGCACAGGAAAAAATTAAAGGGCATCCTTATTAAAGATTAAGAAGTCAAATTTTCACTGTTTGCAGAAGATATACTACACCTAACCCCCACAAGAAACCAATTGTAACTAATCATTGAATTTAGCAAAAGTGAAGGATAAAAAACCAACACACAAAATACACTAACATTGCTATGCCAACAGCAAATTATCTGACATAAATATCAAGAAAGAAAGTCCATTTATGATAGCTACAGAAATACCAGGAACACAATTTACTTAAAAAAAAGTAAGATGTATACAATGAAAATTATGAAATATTGGTGAAAAATTGAAGTGGACACAAGCAAATGGAATTATATCCTATATTTATCAACTAGAATTAATCTTGTGAAAAATGTTTGTACTACTGCTCAAAGAAATCTACAGATTCACAGTAATCTCTATCATATGCCAATGATAATTTTAAAGAACTGAAAATCCTAAATTTCTTATGAAACCAAAAAAAGCCCCACAAAGAACTAAAGACTTCTTGAACAAAAAGAACATGGTAGGAGGTATTAAACTATGTTCCTGTAAGTTACATACAAAGCTGTAGTAATCAAAGGATCATAATATAAGCAGAAATGCAGGTACAGAAATAAACTCAGGGGAAAAATAGTGAGGCTCACAGTAAATCCATGCATCTATTTGAAGACATTTCTGCAGGCAAAGACTTTATGAACTAACTGCTGATCATGCAGGAAATATAGCAAAGAATCAACAACTGGTGTCTCATCTTATTATAAAACTTTTGTACAGCAAAAGATACCACCAATAAAGGAACAACACACAGTACAGAGGGGCTGAGGATTTAGCTCAGCGGCAAAGCGCCTGCCTGGCAAGTGCAAGGTCGAGAGTTTGGTTCCTGGTACTGGAGAAAAACCAAAACCAAAACAAAACAAAAAAACACAGTGCAGAAAAAAAGTTTGCCAGTTATTCCTCAGACAAGGGACTAATATCTATAATTTATAGAGAATTGAAGAAAATCATACCTCACAACTTTAAAGACCCAACCCAAAAATGGGCATCTGAAATGAATACACACCTCTCAGATGAAGAAATACAAAGAATCAACATTGTGAAAATAGCCATACTCCCAAAATTGTCATACAGATTAAATGCAATCCCAAATAAAATGCCATTAGTGTACTTCACAGATCTAGAGAAAACATTCCTAAAATTCATCTGTAATCATAAGAGGCCTAGAATAGCAAAAGCAATCCTGAGAAACAAAGGAAAGGCAGGAAGAATCACAATTCCTGACTTGGAACTATGTTACAAATCTACTGTGATAAAATCAGCATGGTATTGGCAAAAACAGACCTGAAGATGAATGGAACAGACTAGAAGATGCAGACACAATCACAGGGACACTCAGTGACCTTATCTTTGACAAAGTGGCCAAACATGTTCACTTGAAAATGGTGCTGGAAAAACTGGCTTTCCACATGCCAAAGACTAAAACTAGACCCAAGTCTACTACCATGTACTAAACTAAAGTCAAAATGGATCAAAGAACTAAATATTAAAATGGAAGCACTTAATCTATTGGAAGAGAAAGTACGTAAAACTCTTGAAGACATAGGGGTAGGTAGAGAGTTCGTGAACAAAAACCAAACTGCATGGGAAATACTTCAAAGAATCAACAACTGGGCTCTCATCTAATTGAAAAGTTTTTATACATCTAAATATACCGCCAATAGAGTAAAAAGAAAACCCACAAACTGGGAAAACATTTTAGCCAACTATCCTTGAGACAAAGAACTTCTTTCTAGAACATATAAAGAATTAAAAGAAATCAACCCCCAAACTTCAAACACCGAAGCCAAAAATGGGCATCTGAGATGAATACACACTTCTCAGATGAAGAAATACTAATGGTGAATAAATACATGAAAAAATGTTCAACATCATTAGTCATTCAAGAAATGCAAATTAAAACAACACTGAGATTCCATCTCACCCCAAAAAGAATGGCTACCATCAAGAAATCAACCAATAACAAATGCTGGAGAGGCTGTGGGGAGAAAGGAACTCTATTCCACTGCTGGTGGGAGTGTAGATTGGTGAAACCACTGTGGAAACCAGTTTGGAGATTCCTCACAAAACTAGGATTAGAGGTCCCACTTAACCCAGCTATTCCCCTTCTGGGTATTTTTGCAGAAGAATTAAATACATCATACTACAGTGATATGTGTGCACCCATGTTTATAGCATCACAACTTGTTACAGCTAAATCTTGGAAACAACCCAGATGCCCATCCACTAAGGAAGAGATAAAAAAGATGTGGTATTTTTATACAATGGCATATTGCTCAGCTATAAAAAAAAGATGAACTCGAGGCTTTTGTAGGTAAAAGCATGCAACTAAAGACCATACACATAAGTGAAGTAAATCGGGCCCACATGTGTAAACAGCATATTGTGTCCCTGGTGTAGGAACCTGAAAGACTAGGTAAAACTTAAACATACAATAGATGATAGGAAAAGGAAAGAGATTGCTCAAGGAAGGAACAAATGGGATGAGGGAAAAAAGAAAAAAGAAAGAAGGAAGGAGATTATACATACATGGGGTAACTGTACTGTTGATCTCTGATGGTATACTGAAAGGAACAGTTAATGCTTAAAGTTTGTATATTTTGACCAATTTTGCATGCTTTTATCTGGTAATCTGAGCAACTGATTTATTTTTTTTTATTTTAGAAATAAAAGGAGGAAAATACTAACAGACCGACAACATTTTACAAAATAGCATAGGATCAGTACAGACGTTACAGAGTTACAAACAGAGTGGTAGGGAATTAACAATGCTTATTGTATTACATATTGATATCTTCAATGTAGTTTCTCATGAAAACACATATAGACATACAAAGCTAATCAACCAATGCCTCACTGACAGTTTCTTTCAGCAAGGAAATACAGGACAGTAGGACACCCGTGTTAACTGTCCTGCATATACATATATACAAACTTTCTCCTTCTTTCCCTTCTCTTTTCCCATATCCCAGTTATCCTTTACCTATGAGTGCTTTCCTATCAATTCTCAATGTCTATCATATCTCCTAGATTAAATTAACTCTTTCAGGCTTTACACTAGAGAAACAATGCGGTGCTTTGAGCAACTGATTTAAAGACAACAATATGCAATGGAACAACCATTGGTGAATTCCTACCATCTTGTCTAGATAAACTCTGTATTATCTCTAATGTTTAATCTAATAATTATTTTTCTATTCTCTTTAATGGTTTGAACAATCTTCCAGTCTTACATCTGGTAATCTGAGCAACGTAGTTGAAGGTAATAATAGGTAATACAACAACCACTGTTAATTCCTATCATTTTGTTTTAAAACTCTGTATCACTTTTAATATTCATGCTTTGTTTTGTTTATGTCTGTGATGTTGATATGTTGCTGTTGTTCTTTTGGTTTTTCTTTTTAACTACTCTCTTTAAAAAACAAAAACAAAACAAAACAAGAAAAAAACCACATCTGCTCAGGTACAAATGATCAACATTGTGAACTAACCTAACTAAACCAAGAAGAATCACTGCACTCACTGAGTCTACATGTTAATTGGGGATATTAAATAAGAAAAAAGAGAAGCTGGTAAATATTATGAAACTAACTTTGGAAGTGGTGATAGTGTGCATGGTGCATAGGGAGCAACAAGCCACGTAGGTCGTCAGTGTGGACTGATGACTCGGTGGAAGTAAAGTCAAGAAACAAGTGTAGTGAGAAAGCTCTCCTTGGGCAACAGCAAGTGTGAAGGCCCTGAGGCATGAGCCTGGTCATTGTGAAGAAATGGCAGGTAATCACTGTGACATTAGAGGGAAGAATGGGGAGTGACTAGAGAGATTGTCACTCAGCTCTACTAACAATGAATGGTCAGAGCAAACAATTTTGAAGCATTCGTGGAAAGAAAGGTGCAGCACATTACTGGCTTCTCATCTTGACTTGTAAACAGAAAGTGTGTAGTAATATGTTAGTGCACTGAAAAACTTTTACTTTTCCTGCATTTTTGTAGTTTGTTTTATCCCTTTGAACATGAAAGTAAGAGTGTTATTTGTGCAGAGTGACTTAGCCAAGCATAAATATTAACTCATGGCTCTCCCAGGGCAGGGTACAAAGGAAAGCACATACTTTCATTTACTAATATCGTGCTTTTCTCTTAGGATAGCAGTAAAAAGGAAGAACAAAATCTTAATCAAAATACATAAATTCTAACATTGAAGTTGAATGATTATTAAGTGCTAGTGCATTAGTAGGTGTGCCCCAGTGAAGCAGCCCCAAAAGGAGACCTGGGCATGTAAGAGATGACTGGTGTGGGTGTCAGCTCAGGTTGTGTGAAGGCTACACAGCCCTTGATGTGCTCCCCTCAAGCTGAGGACCGAGGACATCTGTGTTAATTCAGTCTGAGTCAAAGGCTGAGACGGGTTGGAAGGTATAACTTGTGGTGTGAGTCTTGAAAACCTAAGGAGTGAGATCGAGCCTCAGATCACCAGCCCTGATGTCCCAAACTGAGAGAATGAGGATGTCCTGGCCAGAGAACAGTGGGGGTGGAGCTAGAAAGCGGGAGACAGACAGAGAAAGCACCATGTCCCCATCTGCTGCTGTATTCCCACGAGCCCTCCGAGGGTTAGGGGATGCTGTCCAGAATGAAGGGGGCAGATCTACCCAATAGAGCCCACTGCTTCCACTACTACATTCTTCGGGAGTCCCTCTCCCAGACACACAAAGGTAAATGCTTTCCCATTTGTGTGGGTATCATTTCATTCACCAAAATTAACAAACAACTGGCGAACACAAACAGCCCACATTGCATTTAATTCTAACCATGTCACAGTATCCCCGTGTAAGTAACAAAATGAGAAATTTGAATGCATTTCTCATGTTAGTGGTCTCCCTGGAGCACCCCTTGTACACATTTGCAAGGGAGATAGGAAAATTGCATGCAAAATAAGTGAAAACATCAAAATCCCCAATGTGGGTTTTTAAAAGTAGATCTTAAGGTATCACAGACCTTCTCATGTAGGTATTTTTCTTTTTTGGACGTAACATTTCTTTTATCTGAGACAAAAGACATGCAGAAATAAATGCACATTATTTCACAAATTTAACCTCATTGTGGATCTTAACTGTGACTTGACACACAGTGCAGGTCTGAGGAATAAATCTAGGACTCATGAACTGCTCAGACCCAAAACCAAAACCTTAAAAATTATTTTTTCCACCAGATGAATCTACTCTTGACCTTTAAGAATGCATTGTTGACCTCCTTGTTCTTCAGGCTGTAGACCAGTGGGTTCAGCATGGGGATGACCATGGTGTAGAACACAGAGGCAACTTTGTCCGTATCCATGGAGTGACTGGAGCTGGGCTGCAGGTACATGAAGATGACGGTCCCGTAGAAGATGGAGACTGCGGTGAGGTGGGAGGCACAGGTGGACAGGGCCTTCCAATGTCCTGCCCCTGAGCGCATCCTTAGAACTGTGGTAAAAATGGAAATGTAGGATATCCAGACAACTAAGAGGGCAAAAAAGATGTTGAAGCTCACAACGTAAACAAGAACCAGCTCATTATGATGTCTGTCAGAACAAGAAAGAACCATGACTGCTGGAATATCACAGAAAAAATGATGGATCACATTGGATTTACAGAAGGAGAGACTGAATGTGTCCCCAGTGTAGGTGGAGGCGCTCAGGAAGGCGATGGCATAACAACTTATAATCAGCCATGTACATATATTTGTTGTCATTCCGGAAGCATAATGCAGGGGCTTACACACTGCTATGTAGCGATCATAGGCCATCGAGGCCAGGAGATAATTTTCCACACTGGCAAAAAGTGCAAAAGAGAACATCTGAGCAACACAAGCACTGTAAGAAATGACCTGGTCTCCTGTCAGCAGCCCAGCCATGACCGTGGGAGTGACAGCAGAAGAGTATCCAAAGTCCACCAGAGACAGGTTACCGAGGAAGAAGTACATGGGGGTGTGCAGATGAGCGTCCAGGAGGATCAGCAGGATCATCCCCAGGTTCCCAAGCACAGTGATGGTGTAGATGAGGAGAAAGGTTATGAAGAGGGGAAGCTGCAAGCGTGGGTCATCGGTCAGTCCCAGCAGGAGGAACTCTGTCACTTCTGTCCTGTTCTCCATCACTGTTACCTGGGAATCACTAGCTGTTTTGTAGCAATGAGATAAAAGACCCAGAATGATTAGAAATCAATTTGAGATGGGAAATTAAAGAACACATTCTTTCAGCGTAACAATAACTTGTTCTTCTAGATTCTCCATAAAAACCATTACCTTCAAACCAAAGATGAGTGCATTTGTGTACCATGTGCAGGGTTACAGGATGTCAAATCTGAGGGATCCTAATGTATTCTGCACACAATTTACAACTTTTCTATTCTGGGTAACTAAGTTGTAGACGATGAAATAACTAGATGAGGTCCGCCATGTGGATGACTCCATCTGGTTCTCACTCCTCCTGAGCTCTGTAGAAGCCAAACGCTCGCCTGATGCTCACTGCAGGACCTGCTGGAGACACTCGAGATGTGTGCCCTGTGTCTCCGCTCAGCCACACTGTGAGCTCGATTCATTGCTGCATTTACACCTCTGCACAAGAATTGAAGTAATTTACTCCCAGTCATGCAAGTATTAACTGATCATCTTTCCTCTGATCCCCTACCAACATTTAAATCATACGGAGCACTTCCTGAATCTAAGGGTCTAGAGTGGATCTAAAGCATACTTAACTGAGCTGAGTTTATAATTCTTCCTCACTTCCTTTGCTTCAAAATCACTGTTTTGGGTTTCACAGTGGAGAAGCAGGTGATTTATTCGGTGATAATTTCACTTTGTTCACTGTATATATTTGTTTTCACTGGAGGTAAAAGCAAAGAAGCAAAGATCCATAAGAGAGAACAACCGTTCTTTCAAGGATAAAGAAGTCCCTTTATGAAGTAATAGGATCTGAATTGCTTTAAAAGTGTTTCCCTTGGATCTAATGCTTATTTTTTTCTGCATTTAAAAAATTTTATTAGTGTGTGTTAGAAAACATTTATCATAGGGAATTTGTACCTGCACATGATATATCTTGCTTCTTTTTTCTATTTCCTTCTACTCCCTTAATCCCTCCCACCTTCATTTACAAAAGCTTTGTCTCCATTTTTTCCTTCTACTCCTTTTTTCTTCTTTTTTCCTTCCTCCCTCATCCCCTCTCTCCTGTCTTATTCCCCCTCTCATTTGAATATTTTCTTCCCATTTCCCATGAAAACAAGGACCAAAATGTATACTAGATCTAATGCTTATTACCACCAGCAAAACTACATGTCAATGATATGGATCTATATAAACCTTTGATTATGTCAGTGATGCCAAACCTTTCAGAGCTTTCAGTGATAACACACAACCCACTGCTGCATGCATGCCATAGGTTCACCACCACTGAATTAGGTTAATGATTAGCTTAGGTTTTGAATCCTCATTGCGTGTCTCTCTGCCTATTTGCTGAGGTGGAATAACTGGGGTGGTGCGTGCAAGTAGGAAAAAATGAGTGAGAAATGCGGAAAATTAGTGCCTCTTGAAATGCGCTGAATGTAGCCAATGATTCAAGGCTCAAAATTTTGGTACAATTCCAAAAAGCTCAATTATTTTATTCATTCATTTCACAAATGTTTATTGAGGAACTGCCATGAAAAACACATCTATTCCTGTCTCAGAAGACATGTAGAAGCAATTCTGAGTGAAAGCATAGCATCAGAAATAGCACACACAGAGCGTGGGTTCTTGGAAGATATAGACTTAAAACCTGAAATTTATCACCCAGGGATCTCAGGTCCTTGGCCAGCTCCAGCGAACATTATATTTCCATCTGAAAATACGGTAATGAGATTGGAGTTGAGGTAATACTGTGAGAGTTAAATAAGATAATGTCTAAGTGCAGTAAAATACTGGCTGCTGAGTGCTAGCAGTCATGTTATTAGTAGGTTGGAGCACTGGTCTTTATGTTGGTTGGATCAAAGTGGGTGCTGACACGCAGGTCTTCAGCTGCAAGTGATTTTGAAGTCTTTAAGCTTCTCTTTCGCTTTGCTTTCTCTCCCACTCTAGTACCATGGAGATTTACTGTGCTCAGCAGTGCCTTTCCATCTCACTTTCTCCAAGGGTACCATCGCTGTTTTTGCAATTGCAACGTGGGACATTGGTTTTTGAAAATTTCTTCACTGAAATTCATATTTTAGTTTGGGAAAAAATAGTCTATTGTTCCTAAAGTTCATTCTTTCTCTTTTTGCTTCATCCCACAGCCAGATTACAAAGATCAAGTTCCTAGTTTATGGGTTGTCTTTAGCTCCTAGATCTTTTGAATGGCAAGTTCTGGGTCTTAAAATTTCATATTTGGATCTCTTCTTATGTTATAACTGTATTTAAAAATTTTTTTTTAGAACTGAAGCTTTGGGACGAATATTCATTCAACAATAACTACTATCCACGGGTCTTTCTCTTAAATTTCTGACAGGTTCAGTTTCTAATGTGCCCTGTGAAGGTATTATCTTTAGGACAGATGATCACTTTTAGCATATGCTATGTTTTATAATAAAGCTTAATGGATTTACATATAAATATTGCATGTAGATGCGTGTTTGTATGTGTGTAAGGCAATTCATATTTTTATCACTTTATCCACAAAGACACAGTATTTGAAAGATGGCGCATGGGGCTGGGGGTTTAGCTCAGCGGCAAAAGCGCCTGCCTGGCAAGCGCAGGTCGTGAGTTCGGTTCCCGGTACCGGAAAAAAAAAAAAAAAAAAAAAAAAAAAAAAGAAAGATGGCGCGATGATCAAACAGTATACACCTCATGTGGGAAATACTCTGGATGGGAGAGTTAAAGCCACATTCCAAGAATTAACATGGGCTGGTGGTGGAAATGTTGAATGCATGTCAGAGCCTCTAACTTCATCTTGAAGTCCTGTGTAGTATAAAGAAACATGATGGCACTATTCAGGGTTTTTGTGGGTGTTTTTGCAACCTCCACCTAGTTGTAAACAGTGAATGAAATACAAGTCATTAGTCAAAACGTCACCTATCTTATTGGTTGCTCATCATCCATGATAGAAATTCTAACATTTAGCTGCCAGATTCCCCTCAGTTTTCAAAAGCTTTGTGAAAACAGCACTTTCTGTTCTCACATTACTCATAATAGGTGTAGGTAGTCAACTTCCTGTACATAAATTACACTTCTCACTATAATGGGTACGGGATGTGGAAGCCTACCCTCTTTCTAGAAGGGAAGGAGTCTACAGTAGTGATTTGGAAGTCGTAAGCTCAGCCACGGCATACTCATGAATTCTAGTGGAGGAGTTTGCCCACACATAGTAATCAGAATGTTCCAACTCCTCTCTGGCAGGAAGAAGTGGAGGGAAGAATATTAGCCCAGACCAAGTTCCCACCGCCATGAGTTCTTCCCAGGCCCCTACACGAATCACTTACCTCCTTCTAGCATGGAAATGGAAGATTATTTTTCTAACACACTTCACAGATCCTGTCCAATACAAAATAATAGGTCTGTCAGACAAGGTGTAAAGAGGCTGTCATTTAAAAATCCATGTGTTTTTATCTGTCCATGTTCACACACTCCTAGCAAATCCTCAGGTCCCAACAGCTGTTTGCATTAACAATGCAGACAGTGTGTTCCTCCTAAGCATTGCGCTGAGTCGTTGGGCCTATGCCAGCTTATAGTACATGGAAACCTGGAGAGAATTGCTCAGACTTGAAGATCTCTGGAGGGTTCCCTGTGTGACTGTCTGCTGCTCCTCAGTCTGCTTTCTCGGGGAAGAAGCAATTAAACTACCTGCAGACATTAAGATGGCTATAATGTTCCAAAAATTAAGTTTATTTTAGTAACAAATGGAAACATAAATTACTCTATGTTATTTACCTTGATATAATAAATATATATCATGTACCCCAGTTTCTTTCATCCATTCTTCAGTTGATGAACTCTGAGAGTTATTAGTGGTCGAGAATAGTGCTACAAAGAGCAAGGGAGTATAGGTGTCCTTTGGACATACTTTTGATTTCATTTCCTTTGAGTTTATATTTCGCAGGGTGATTGTTAGATCACATGGTAGTTCTATTTTTAATTGTTTGAGGAACCTCTGTAGAGCTTTTCAGGATGGCTGTACTAAAATTCCCATCAACAGTATGCAAGCACCCCCTTCCCTCCACACCCCTGCCAGCCCTGGTTACCTTTATGCGTTTTGATAAAGGGATTCTTGCGGTTGTGAGGAGATATCTAATTATGGTTTGGAATTACATTCTTTTTTAAATGAACAAAAGGTAACTGATTTATTTACTGGGAAAAGTTATGCATTGCATGATAGTCCATTGGTAGCCTAAACCAAGATACAAGAATTGAAATATTGGCTTCTGGTTATTTTCTCTGCACCAAAGTGTTTTCCCAACTGTGGAGTATACAGTTCCTCCACAAGACATTCTCTGAGCATTGTCTACAACAAAGACATAAAAGGGACAAGCAATAACAAAGTCATAAGAACTTTTTTGATTGATGAAGATAAGCTTTTTGTTCATATGACCTGTGGGTATTTTTAGGTCTCCTTTTGAGAAATATCTACCTGGGTCCTCATCCCACACAACCTCTTTGCAGGCCTTCACTCTGAGCTAGTTCCTTCTAGTATTTGTATATTTTGAGACAGGGTCTTGCCAAGTTGCTGAGCTGCCCAGGGTGGGCTTAAGCTTGCCATTTTCTTGCCTTGATCTTCCTGTGTGCTGGGATTACAGTATGTAGCCACTTGTCTTGCTCTATTGCTCCTTTAAAAGTCAAGTTATTTGATATTTTACTTTTTTATTGCAGTTTTGGAGTTACTCATGTATTCTGGGTATCAACTCCAGTACAGAAATATACTTTTCAAATAAATTCTTCCGTTTCATAGGTTTTCTCCTCCATCTGTTTTTCACTTCCTTTGCTGTTGCAGAAAGTTTTAAATCAATGTAATCCCATTTGTCAGTTTTTGCTTTTGTTTCTTGTGTTTTGAGTTTTCTTCAAGAAATTTTGTGCCCATTCAAATGTCCTGAGAATTTTCCTTACATTTTCTTGCAGCAGTTCTAGTTTCCGCTCTTACATATTAAGTCTTTAATTTATTTTAAGTTGATTTTTGTAACTGTTGTAACTTGCTCCTGAGAGCATTTTTGGCAGCACAGTTTCCAGTATGTGTTTTTAGATCTTTTGTCCCAATTCTGTTGGCAGAAGATGTGTGGATGAAATCTTTTTTTACTGGCACATTTTAGATACACTTAATAAAAGCAATCATCACAGGGAATTTGTTCCTGTACATGGCATATCTTGCTTCTTCTTTTTTTCCCTATTGCCCTCCTCTCCTTAACCCCTTTCCCCCTTTTATTTACAAAAGTTTTATTTCCATCTTCCCTTTTATTCTTGTCTCTCCTTTCCTTTCCCCCTCTCCCCCTCCCTAATTCTCCTTTCCATGTAAAATTTTACCATTTACCAATATTTAGTACACATTCTGGTCCTTATTTATGCTTTCAGTTTCTCACAACAGCAAAACAATGTGGTATTTAAACATGTGTGTCTGATTTATTTCACTTAAGAGATTGGCCTCAGGTGCATCCATTTAGCTAGAAATGTCTCGGGTTTATCCTTCTTTATGACCGAGTAGAACTCCATTGCATAAGAGAACCCCCACAACTTCACCCATTCATCAGCTGATGGGCATTTGGGCTCTTTCCAAGATTTAGCCATTAGAAACCGTGCCACTATAAAATTAGAAACTATGCCACTATAAAAATGGATGTGCATATATAACTGTAGTATATATGCACACCCATTTAATTCTTCCAGGAAGATACAAAGAATAGCTGGGTCAAATGGAACCTCTAGGTTTAGAATTTTAAGGAATCTTCACACTGATTTTCACAGTGGTTGCACCAGTCTACACTCCCAGCAATAGTGGAGAAGGTTCATTTTTCCCCAAAGCACCTCCATCATTTGTCATTGGTTGATATTTTGATGATAGCCATTCTTTCTGGAGTGCGAAAAAATTTCAGATTGTTTTAATTTGCATTTCTTAAATGACCAATGATGCTGAACATTTTTTCATATATTTATTTGCCATGTGTATTTCTTCATATGAGAAATGTGTATTCATTTTAGACGCCCACTTTTGGGAACACTCTGTAAAGGTCCACTAAGTCCATTTGTTCACAAGTTTGGTTTATTCTGTTATTTCCTTGCTGAATTTTTGTCTAGTTGACCTATCTCTGTGACAGTGGCATATTGAAGTCCCCTGTTAAGACTGTGTTTCTGCTTGTTTCATTTTTCATGTCCGTTAAAATTTGTCTTATATACTTGGGTGCTCCTGTATTTGGTGCATAGATGTTTAAGATTGTTATCACTTCCTCTTGAAGTTTTCCCCTCACAAGTATGTAGTGACCTTCTCTATCTCTTTTGATTGGTCTCTGTTTGAAGTTCCCATTGTCTTCAAACAGAACAGCTATGCTCACTTTTTTCCGGGTTCCTGTCATGTGGGGTATTGTTTTCCATCGTGCAATTTTCAGTCTATGAATTTCCTTTCTTGACTTAAGTGTTTCTTGTGTACAGCATATAGTTGGATTCTGTTTCTTGATCCACTCTATCAGTCAGCTTCTTTTGATTGGTGAATTGAAACCATTTGCATTGATGGTTATAACTGATATGTACTGGCTTATCTTTGTCATGATATTTTCCTGCTGTTGGTTCCTCCCTTTTCCCTCTGTTTAATTGCTTGCTCTGCTTGGGGTTCCTTTCCGGTGTTGTTCTTGAAGTTGTGTTCTCTTTTATCTCTTTGTAGAATATCTTTTAGTACTCTTTGTAGGATTGATTTGGCACTAATGAATTTTTTAGTTGTTCTTTCCCATGGAAATATTTTATTTCTCCATTAAATTTGAAGGATAGTTTTGCAGGGTACATCAATCTGGGTTGGAAATTGTTTTCTTTCAGTACCTGAAATACTTCACTCCAAGCTCTTCTTTACTTGATATTGTGTGTTGAGAAATCTGCCGTGATTCTGATGGGCTTCCCTTTATAGGTGATCTGTTTCTTTTCTCTAACAGCTTGTAATATTCTGATCTTTTGTTGAGTTTCTGGGTTCTTGATCACTATGTGTCTGGGTGTAGATTTATATTGGCTATGACTAACTGGAGTTTTTTTTTTTTTTTCTTTTTTATTTTAAAGAAAATAGTACAAAAAAAGAACAATAGCAAAATACAAACAACACAAAGCAAGGACATTAAAAATGATACACGGTTTCAAACCAAATGACAGAGATTAACAGCGGTTGTTATACTACACATTGTTATCTTCAACAAAGTTACTCAGATTACCAGATGTAAGGATAGAATATTGATCAAATCATTAAAGGGAATAAGAATATAATAATTTAAAAGAACATTAGAGACAATACATAATGTCATTAGGCAGGACTGTAGGAATTCACCAATGGATATTACACTGCAAATTTTTGTTGTAATATAAATTGCTCAGATTACTGGGTACAAACATGTAAAATTGGTCAAAATATTAAAAAAAATACAACTTTTAAACATTAACTGTTCCCCTTAACAAACCATCAGACACCAACAGTACAGTTATGCCACTGATTCACAATATATAAAATGCAACTGGAGCTCTGTATGCTTCACTTCTCTGTATGTCTGATTCTGGTTCCATGCCTGGGAAATTTTCTGGTATTATTTCTGCAAATAGTCTTTTTATGTCATTTGTGTTGACTCCTGCTCTTTCATTAATACCTTAATCTTACATTGTTTTCCTTCACTTCATCTTGCAGTTGTTGAATTGTTATTTCCTGGTTCCCAGTTATTTTAAAGAGATCCTTCCTTTCACATTCCTTATTGGCAATTCTGTCTTCAAGGACTGAAAGTCTATCTTCAGTTTCGTTCAGGCAGTTTTGTCAGTTTTTGATGGAATTTTTGATTTCCTGGGTATCTGTTTGAATCTGTTTCATACATTCTGGTTCTTTTCTATATTGTTCACTGAAGGTTTCCATGAATTTTCTATGTTCCTCTGTTATCAATGTCTTCTCTGGATGTGCTGAGCAATTGTTTCATTATTGTTGCCATTTCTTTTTTTACTTGAGACATTTCTGATCTGATGTCTTCTATAGCCTGTTGGAGTTATTTCTTTACTTTAGTTACTATCATTTCAGAAGTTTCAGGAGTATGACTTCCAGGCTCTTCTGTGTTAATGTCTTCTGGACTTGTTCTGGGTGGGGTAAAGGTAGGAGATTGCATTTTGCTCCTTCATTTTCTCATTTTTGAGAATCCAGAGGTTCCCTGGAGCTCAGCCTCACTCCCACAAGGGTATGTGGGAGTGGCAGAGCAAGAATCTGAAGATCCCCAATGCTCAGCACGGCTCTTGTGCTGGTGAGTGGTGACAAGGTGGGGTTCCAGATGCTCCCGAAACTTTCTTGCACTTAGTTGTCTCCCGGGTTGATCAGGGAGGAGCAGGGGAGGCTCACTGCAGTTCCTGAAACTGTCCGGGGAAAAGTCTGTCTTCCACAAGGGTGGGGAGTGATGCAGGTCATGGTCACCAAAGCTTCAGACATTGCCCAGGACCGAGCCTGCTTCCCATGCCTGCAGGGGAGGGGTGAGGGCACAGTCCCTGAGGCCGCTGACTCTGTCTGGGTTTCAATTCAGCTCCCACAGTGGTGCAGTGGTGCTGGGAGTGACCAATGAGGCTCCAGAAGGTGTCCGGGGCTCCATCTGCCTCACACACTGGTCAGAGAGGTGCAGGGGCAACTCACCAGCGTTCCTGAAGATGTCTGGGGTTTAGCCTGGCTCCCACAGGGACTCTATGGATGCAGGGAGTGGCCACCAAGGGCCCAGAAGGTGTCCGAGTCTCTGCCTGCCTCACATGGTGGTCGGGGAGGCACACGGGCAGCTCACCAATATTCCTCAGATGTATTTTATATGTTAATCTCTCAATAAAAATTTGTTAAATGAGCTAATAAAATAATTGAACTTCATGCAATTGTACCAAAATTTGGAGCCCCTGAATCATTGGCTACGATAATGATTCACACAGAGTAAAAAAACCTCTAAGTCAAGATTCAGTGAATTTCAAGAGGCACCACTACTTTTCTGCTTTGCTTCAGTTCGTAAGTTTTTTGTCATTTTGATATAAATCACATTCAGAAAAAACAGTGAATATATTTACATCAAAAGAGAAATGATATAGTTGTTTGAGGAAAGTGAACAAAAAAACAAAATATACAATGCATACTATAGGACCATAGTGCAATGAAATTGGAAATTAATGACAAAAGAAATCACAAAAACTCTATAAACACATAGAAATTCAATAATACCCTCCTAAACAACCAGTGGATCACAGATGAAATCAAAGAAGAAATTAAACAATGTTTACAATCAAATGAAAATGTAGATAAAACTTACAGGAACCTGTGGGACACAATGAAAGCAGTCCTCAGTGGGAAATTTATACCAGTGGATTTCCACATCAGGAAAACAGAATGAACACAAATAAACAGCCCTATGTTTATTCTAGACTTCTAGAAAACTTGTAGAAAAATAAGAGCAAGCTAATCTCAAAGCCCAAAGAAGGTGGGAAATTATAAAGATCAGAGTAGAAACTAACACAATTGAAATTAAGAAAATAGTACAAAGAATTATTGAATCAAAGAGTTAGTTCTTTGAAAGAATAAATAAAATTGATAAACAGTTAGCCAACCTTATCTCAAAAAGGAAAGGAAAAACAAATCCATGCAATAAGGAATGAAAGGGGTGATATCACTACAGATCCTGTAGAAACTCAGAAGATCATCAATACATACTTTGAAAATCTTTACTCTGAACGAATGGAAAATGCAGAAGAAATGGACAGATTCCTAGATACATATGAATTACCAAAAGTGAATCAAAAAGTTATAAAAATCTTGAATAACCCAATATCAACCAAGAAAATTGAAAATGTAATAAAAAACTTACTAACAACAACAACAAAAAGTCCAGGTTCTGATGGATTCACAGCTGAATTCTACAAGAAATTTAGAGTAGATTTAATATCAATTCTTCTCAAAATCTTTAAAGAAATACAAAGGGAAACAATTCTACCAAACTCATTAATGGAGGAAAGTATTATCCTGATAACAAAATCAGAAAAAGAACTAACCAAAACAAGAACTATGGGCCAACCCTCCTAGTGAATATACATGCAAAAGTTCTCAATAATATACTAGCTAACAGAATGCAGCAATTCATTAAGAAGATAATACACCATGACCTAGTGGGACCATCCCAGGAATGCAGGGATGGTTCAATATATGAAAATCAATCAGTGTAATACAACCCATATCAATAGAGCCAAAGAAAAAAAATCACATGATCATTTCCATTGATGCAGAAAAAACTTTTGATAAAGTCCAACACTTTTTCATGATAAAAACCCTATAGAAAATTGGCATAGATGGACTTTACCTTAATCTGATAAAAGCCATCTATGACAAACCAAAGGTAACATCATACTAAATGGACAAAAACTGAAAGCTATCACTTTAAAATCAGGAATAAGACAAGGATGTCCACTGTCACCACTCATATTAAACATAGTTCTGGAGACACTAGCCATAGCAATTAGATGAGAGAGAAATAAAAGGAATAAAGATAGTAAATTAAGAAGTGAAATTATCTTTATTCACAGATAACATGACACTCTACGTAGAAGACCCAAAAAACACCACCAGAAGACTCCTAGAATTAATCAAAAAATTCAGTAGTATAGTTGGTACAAAGTCAATCCTCAAAAATCAATAGCATTCCTATATACAAACATCAAACATACTAAGAGAGAAATAAGGGAGACCATACCTGTCACAATAGCATCCAAAACACTGAAATACTTAGGAATTAATGGAACAAAAGAAGTAAAAG